>NW_007064586.1:116648-133739 GCF_000164805.1 Carlito syrichta | reverse complement strand
GCTGGCGTTGGAAGACGGCAGTGGGGGTGGGGTCCTATCCCCCCAAGGTCGAGGGGTGATCTGACTGCCCCAGTTTCACGATCCCCCGGCTCTGGCCTCGGGAGGATGACAAGAGGGGCCCCAGCACCTCGGGAGCTGGATGAGTCCGGGCCCCCTCCCTCACTAAGGCTTCTGGGAGCCGCGGGGCTCCTGGGCCCTGCCAGACTGAGCGCCAGAATCCAATCCCGGCTCTGCAATCATGGTAATAGCAGCAGCCACCATTTATTGAGCTCTGAGGGATTGCCAGGCCCGAGTGCCAAGTGCATAACACGCATTATCCCACTTAATAGTCACAGAAGTCCCGTTGTGATCCCCTTAGGAGGGGGGGAGGGAGGCGCAGGATCAAAGGGGGCGTGGCTTTCCGGAAGTCCTGCAGCCAGGAGAAGGGGGACAGGACAGCTAGGGTCACACCCAGTTCTGACCGTGTCTGGAGGCCAAGCACTCAACCACTGGGCTTTGCTGCCTTTGACTCCCTGGGGGCAGGTCACAGGGTCTGCCGTCCACCGTGTGGCCCAGCTCATAGGAGGTGAGCCGGGGTGAGCCGGGAGCAGACGCTGGGCAGCCCTGGAAAGGAGGAAAAGGTGGGGGACCGTCCTGCTCCATTTCCTCATGGGTCCCCTCTCTTCCTGCTCCCACCCTTCCCAGCTGTAGGCGTCCCCCAGGGCTCTGTCCTCCCCTCCACCTTCCATCTCACCCACACTCTTCCTGTGACCTCATTCACTCCCGGCTTCAGCTTTTCGGCCCAGCCCAGCGCCATCTCTGGGGCGCTGACCTCCCTCCCCAGCCTGGCATCTGTGAACCATCTCCGCCCAGGTAGGGTGAGCTCAATCCCTTGCCTGGGAGGCAGCCCCGCCCTGGCAACACACCAGGCGGATTAAGGCCCCGTTCCTCCCTCCAGCCCACACCAATCCCCCAAATCCTCCTGTTGCGCCTCCCCCACACCTAGTAAGTTTCCTCAGCCTTCAGGCCCTTTCTCCTGTGGAGCCGCTCTCGCCCTCTTCTGCCCTCTTCTCAGACTCCTCAGCCGCCTCCCCAGTCTGCCGCTGCTCCTGGCCTGTCCCTCCTCCAGTCCCTCTAAATCAGTGCCTTCCCTCACTGTGATTTTCTGAGGGTCAAGATCTGCTCCAGGGGCTCACAGGCCTCCGATGGCTTCCCACTGCCTGTGGAGTCAGGCACAAGCCACCTTTCCTGAAACCATCCTACCCAACGTGACCCGCTCCCTCCTGCCAGACGTGTCTTGCCCCGTGGCCCACCTTCAGCTCACAACAGTTTCTGAGTTTCTGCCCATGAGTCTCCACTCTTCAAAACCCATCTCAGATGCCTGTTTTTCCCAGATGAGCTTGAATTCTCCAGTTCTCTGATGGAACTGTCCACGTGAATAGTTACATCTCTCCAGCCCTCCACCCTCCACCCCTGCAATGGACTGGGAGCTCTTTACTGGCAAGGATCACTCATTACTATCCATCCTCATCTTCCTTCGCTTTGCCATCGATCCAGTCTGCAGATGTTAATTGAGCAACTACTATGTGCTAGTTCCTGCATATACAGAATCCCATTCTGGGCTCCTCTTCTGGGTAATTGCCATATAGCAGGACAAGTGTACGCATGGAGGAATGCTCAGGACACGTTCAGCTGTAACTTTGCCCATGGCAAGCATTTCTCCAGGCTCCCGAATGCCAGGTCCTGGCCTGGGCACCATGGGGAAATGAAAGCTTGTGTAAACCCAAGACTCAGCCAGGACTGTGACTGTGTAGAAGCAATGCGACGTGCCCAAATGCACATATGAACAAAGTGTTTTGAGACCACAGAAGACAGAGCAATGACCTTGGCCCTGGGAAATTCTAAAGCTTCCCAAATTTCCCTGTGCCTTGTACCAAGCGGCAACCTTGTAAATCTTTGGCGAATTAGATTGGTTGGAGGAAAAAAAGGAGACAGAATAGACATTGAAGAGGAAAATGAAGGTTATGGGGGAGGGCAGTGACAGAGCATTTTCACATTTGCATGAAGTGGCCCTGTCACCCACCCCAGAGGGATGTGGCATGGACAAATGAGATGGTAGCTATGCGGTGCTCTCAACTCCCAGGAAGAGTGTGTGTGTATGTGTGTGTGTGTGTGTGTGTGTGTGTGTGTGTGTGTGTGTACCGAAAAAACATATACACCTTTTAAGAACTGCTATCTGTGTGTTACATAGATAATGATGATAACCACTTTGAGCCCCTCTTGTAATTGCAGAAGTCAAACATGACTTGTATTCGTCTTTTGTTATCAGTATATGTTGAGTATTACAATTTCTCTTTTTTTTTTTGAGTGGGAGTCTCATTCTGTCACCCACACTGGAGTGCAGCAGCATGCTCCCAGCCACCGCAGCCTCGACCTGCTGGGCTCCGGTAATCCTTCTGCCTCAGCCTTCCAAGTAGTCAGAACTACAGGCGCTTGCTACCATACCTGGCTAATTTTTTATTTATTTATTGTAGAGATGAGGTCTCGCCAAGTTGCCCAGGCGGATCTCGAACCCGCAGGCTCAGGCAATCCACTCATCTCGGTCTCCCAAAGCGCTGGGATTATAGGCTGAGCCACCGAGCCCAGACAGTGTTACAATTTTAATACAGTTTTTTTCCTTTCTTAACATGTGTATCAGTGATATTATTATATCTATCCCCATCAGACCAGGTAAGTCCTTTCCTTGAAGCTTCAGTTTCTCCCCTGGGAACATCAGGTATGCCCTGTGGCAACTCACTTCTCTCTCTGAGCCTCAGTTTCTCCATCTACAACATGAGGACTTGGGGTGCTCCTGACTCCTCCGGAGAGATGCTGTGTCTGACCTGGGGATGCCCTCTCTGCTCTCCTGCCTGCCACGCCCTGGGCTGAGTCGAAGAGTCCTCTTGATGTCACTGATGCCACTCCCTATCCTATTGGTCTTTCTGGTCGAATAAGGCTGTGCAGAAGTGGAGACAAATGTGGAGATTTCAGCTGGAAGTTTCCCTCTAATTTCTGGGGCACAGGCTTCAGGCCTGTTTTCTGAAAATTCCCCTGTGTGGCCTCTGCCCTCCATCCATGTCCAGGGAAGGCCCATCCCTCTCCAAATCCCCATAGGCCTCTCCCTAATGGCCACATCCCCCAGTGAAAGAGGAGGGAAGCAGCTCCCATAGGACCCTTACCCCCGCTGATGTGGCCCTCTCCGTTCCCGGTCCGTGGCTAAGGCACCAAGCATGCAGCCCTGACCCCGTAGAACAGAGACCTCAGCCATGTCCCTGCCTTCCCTCTTTTCCTTTCCTGGCACACTTAGTTGGTGGCAAGTCCTAGCATTTCCCCTCCTGGCTGTCTCTCCAGTCCCTCCCAGCCTTCCCTGCCCCTCACCCACGTCGCCAGCCAGCGTCCTCCCACCTCACCTTGACATCCTCCCTGGGTGCCCTGCTCCTGTCCACTCTCTCCTGGGCATCAAAGCACAGGGGTTACCATATTGCTCTTCTACTCCCAGTTAATTTTTAAATTCTTGTTGTAGAGACGAGATTTTGCTATGTTGCCCAGGTTGGTCTCAAACTCCTGGGCTCCAGCAATCCCCCCTCCCTCAGCCTGCCAAAGTGCTGGGATTACAGGTATGAGCCACTGTGCCGGGCAGGCCGCAGGGCCCTTCTTGACCAACCATCTTTGAGAGGGTTCGGGGGCTGAGAAAGAGCTTGCTAAAGGATGGTGGGGGTGGAGGGACGCATTTCAGAGAGAGGGAACAGTGGCTTCAAAGGTGGGAGGAGCTTGAGATGGGAAGAATCCGAAAGCAGGTGTGGCAGGAGCCCGGGATGAGTGTCTGGAGTGGTCCAGGCACACCTCTTCTGCCCCAGGCTCTGCTCTTAGGCTGAGGGTGCTGCAGAGACCAAAACACAGATCCCTGAGCTCAGGAGCTGGCATCTGGCAGGGGGAGGTGGCCACCGGTGATGCGTAAAAGAAGCCAATGCAATCGTGTGTTAAAAGGTGATAAGTGTTGTGGAAAGGCAAAAGGCAGGGAGATGTGAGGGCTACCTGGCTGTGGATTGCAACACCGAGTCAGGGTGGCTAGGGCGTGCTCCTTCTGGAGTGGGTGATGTTGCTGGAGGGGAGGGATTTAGCCCTGCAGTTATCTGGGCAATAGTGTCCGGGGGGTGGAGAACAGCCAGGGCAAAGGCCATGGGGTGCAGCAGTGCCTGGAGAGTGGGAGGAACAGCAAGGGGGCTTGTGGGGCTGGAGCCCAGGGAGGGCGGAGGGGGTCGGGAGAGTAAGGGGACAGGTCGCTTTGGGAACCTGGGAGATGGGAAGTCAATGGAGTGTCTCTCAAGAGGAAGACCAGGAGGCCTAAAAGGATTGCTTGGCTGTGTGGGGAGGGAGAGGGGCGGCTGTGGGGAAACCAGCTGCGATCATCCGGGCAAGACTCGGTGGCAGTTCGAACCAGGGTAGGCGCTATGGGGGTGGTGGCAGGGATTGGCTTCTGGCTCTATTTTGAAGGCAGAACCAACTGGATTTCCTGATGGATGGGTCGTGGGTTGCGTAAAACAGGGAGGAGGCTAGATCTTTGCCTCTGAGGCTTTGGCCCCAGCAGTGGAGGGGTAGGATTACCGTTGGCTGGAACGGGGAGGTGTGTTGGAGCTGGGCTGGCCCTCAATCTGCTTTTCTTTTTTTTTTTTAGTTAGAGTCTCACTCTGTCGCCCAGACTGGACTGCAGTGGCACGCTCCCGGCCACCACAGCCTCGACCTGCTGGGCTCTGGCGATCCTTCGGCCTCAGCCTTCCCAGTAGCTGGAACTGTAGGCGTGCACTACCACGCCTGTCTAATTTTTTGATTTATTGTAGAGATGAGGTCTCACCAAGTTGGTCAGGCGGGTCTCGAACCCACGGGCTCAGGCAATTCACTCGCCTCGGCCTCCCAAAGCTTGGGATTACAGGCTGAGCCACCAAGCCCAGCCCTCAATCTGCTTTTCAATGCTCACCCCAAGGAGCCTTGTTACACTCTTTTTTCCAAATCATCCTTCCCTATGGCATTTTTTTTTAAATGAAGGAAGGTCAGGTCTCAATTGCCCAGGCTTCTCTCCAACCCCTGGGCTCAAGAGATTCTCCCACCTTGGCCTCCCAAAGTGCTGGGATTACAGGCTTGAGTCCCTGTGCCCAACCCCTTGTGGAATTTTGATACTGAAGTTATAATGTATACATGTTGATACACGTTGGCCCTTTGGAGAGTAACAAACTGTTGTAATAGCTGGGGGGGTTTTTTGTCCCCTTACCTCCACCCCAAGAGCCAGTTTCAATCTCCTCGGATGTCCACTTGGAGAATGTGTGTGTTAGAGCAAGTTGTGTGCAGGAAAGAAGTATCAGCTTTGCACACATTAGAGCTGAGCTGTCCAGGGCAGGGAGGGGACGTCATGTGGATGGTGAGACACTTGAGATCCTGGCTGGAGATGTGGATCTGAAAGTCATCGGTCTATACACGTATATGCTGTTGAAAGTCATGAGCCTGGGTGAGCTTGCCAGAGCGTGGTGCAGGGGGGTCTGGGAGAAGAGGAAGAACCAGCGCAGGAGACCGAGAAGGGATGGTGAGAGAGGGCAGAGAAGACAGCATTTCAGGGAAGAGGGAGGGTGGCGCTGTGTCAAGTGCTGTTGGCGCAGGGGCTGGAGGGAGTGGCAAGAAGACTGACAACTGACCGCTGAGTTCAGCCATATCGTAGCCATGGGTGTTTTCTTGTTTTGTTTTGGAGTCAGAGTCTCCCTCTGTTGCCCAGGCTGGATGGCAGTGGCATGATCACAGCTCATGGCAGCCTCCACCTCCTGGGCTCAAGGCAGTTCTTCTGCCTCAGCCTTCCAAGTAGCTGGGACTACAGGCACATGCCACCATACCTGGCTAATTTTTTTTGTTTGTTTGTTCGCAGTGACGGAGTCTCACTATGTTGTTCAGGCTGGTCTCAAACTTCTGGGCTCCAGGGAGCCTCCCGCCTCAGCCTCCCAAAGTGCTGGGATTACAGGAGTGATAGGGCACTCTGTCCACTGGGGATCTTGATAGGAGCATGTTGGATGGAGTGGTGGGGACAAAGACCAGACTAGAGTGGATTTAAGAGAGAGGAGGAGAGACGCACAGGTGACAGTGGATAGAGCCACCCCTGGGAGCAGTTCTGCTGCAGAGGGAAACCAGGAAATGGGTGGTAGCCGCAAGGGGAGGCGGGATTGAGGGTAGGCTTGTGTAAGATGGGGAGAAACAGCGTGTGTGTTCGGGGGGGGGGGGGGGGGGGGGGGGGATGTTGAGCCGGTGGAGAGGGAGAAGGAATCTGGCTGGAGCGATGTCCTTGAGCAGATCAGAGGGGCTGGGCTGTGGCGCCCGCGCGGGGTGGTGGGTAGTCATTCCTCCTAGGACTCAGGGAGGCAGAACGTGTGGGCGCAGAGGCTGGTGGGGGCGGACATGCCCATGTGGATCTGGAAGTACTTCTGAGAGACAGGATTGTCTTCAGGGAGCAAGAAACAGGGTCAGCGACTGAGAGGGAGGCTGGGGGAGGCAGCAGTGGGGCTTGAGGAGAGCAGATCATGAGAAAGTCGGAGTCACCCACGAGCAGGGGAGGGCGGACAGGCTCAGTGGTGAGTCTGAGCCATCCACGGTGCGAGCCTTCCTGCCCCACCCGGGCCCAGGTTGGCCGCCCACCTCTGGCCTCCCGGGACTCCCTGACTTCGCTGATTTCTAAGCCTTTACCATTCCAGGATTAAGAGCTGTGCCGCCAGGCAGCCAGTCTTGGAATTCTCTGCTCATCCCTTGCTGTGTAACCTGGGGCGAGTTAATGTGTAACCTGTGCGGTTGTTAATGTCCCCATGCCTCAGTCTTCTCATCTGTAAAATGGGAACAGTGGTAGGAGTACGTGTTGTTGCCATTTTTGTGCCCGTGGCCCAGCACATGAAGTGATGGGTGAGTGGGGGAGGGGACTTTGCTCTCAGCCCCCACATGCCAAGGAGTGAGGAGACAAGGGCGGGTATCACAGCTATGTCCTTGCTCATGGGGGACTCTGACTCCTCCACCCCAGGGCTCAGCTTCTACCACGTGAACTGGGATCCCGAAAGGGCTCTCGGGTGGGCAGCAGCCATCTGGGCGGGGAGGGGAAGACCCCTCGTGCAGCCCAGGACAGTCCACAGCTCAGCCCAAGGTCAGGGCCACACTGGTCGCCCTCTCAGCAGAGCCCCCAGCACAGGGAGGAAGAGGCGGGCTGGGATTGGCACCCATTCCCCAAGCCCCACCCTCCAGGCTTCCTCCCCAGCCTGGCCCTTCCTGTTTTTCCTCCCAGGCCCTAGAGACCATTTCCTCCAAGGGGTTGAGGCAGGGTGTCGGTCACTCTCTTTCTCCAGAGCCCAGAGCTTTCTGGACTTGTGAACCTCCAAATCTGGGCCTTCAGGACCCCTAAAAAGTAGCCTGGCTGTCTAGGGGTCTAGCTCCTGGGGAGAGGGTGGGGCTGCTGAGGGTGTGTTCAGATCACGTGTGTGTGTGTGTGTGTGTGTGTGTGTGTGTGTGTGTGTGTGTAGGGCGTGGCCTTGCATGCCTCTGACTGACTGGCAACAGGCCATGACCAGACCACAAGGGAGCAGTTGGCAGCCCTGAGAGGGGTTCATAGTTCTGTGCAGGGACACACTGCCATGCCCAGTTGACGCCTCTGGTTCTGAAACTCCATGCTCCATCTGCTGCAACCAGGAGGAAGAAATGCAGCCTCCCCTCTCCTCTTGCCACCCCCCCACACACACAACAAGAAGCGGGAGCTAATGGGCCGCCGGGCTCTGTGGACCATCCTGAGAGCTTCAGTGTTCCTCCTCTTCTGTAATGCCTGGTGCGGAGGGAACTGCTAAGTGCCGGGGGCGTTACATTTGGGGTGTGGGTGTGGGTCGATGAAAGGCTCAGTGAGGCCAGCGCCCTGCCCCTCATCCCGTTAATGAACCAGCCAGCATCCCCCAGCCGCTTCGTTCTCAGACCCTGGCGGAGGCTGGTGCGTGCACGGACGCCTGGCTGCCCTGGCCACTCTTGTGTCCTGCAAGCAGGCAGCCTCAGAGAGCTAAGAGAGCCACTGCCCCATTCTACCCCTCGACTCCTTTCCCAGAGGGGCATGGTCAAGTCCCTCAGGCAGGGCTGGGGCACCGGGTCCAGGAGCAATCCTCGGCTGGGGCACTTCAGTCATCTCTTAGCAATGCCCTCCCTGTACTGTGGGGGAAACCGAACAGAAAGGGCCAGGAGCTTGCCCAAGGATGCACAGTCATTCTTTCTAGGACAGCTGGCCACCTCCTTCTGCAACAGCCAGACTCTTCTGCTTCCCCTCAGGGGTCAGTGGAATAAAAGCGGTCACTCCTTTTCCGCCCCCCACAAGTGATGTCAAGCCAGACATAGTACAGAGTGAGAACAACGGTTTCCTTTTGCTGATTATCTGCTATGTGCCAGGCAGCGTTCTGGGCTCTAGGAACACGGTGGTGAATGAGACAAAGTCCTTATAACACCCTATGCGGTCAGTGTTGCTGTGTCCAGTTTACAAGTGGAGAAACCGAGGCTCAGAGGACTTAAAGGACTAGGGAGGAAAGTGAGGACCCGTAGCCAGTGAGTGACAGAGCAGGGATTTGAACCCAGGTGCGTCAGAGCCACCATGGCCTGGCCTCCTAACCACATAGCAGAAAGAACCCTAGACCAGGAGTCGGAAACCATGTGTGGGGCAGTCACCGGGCTCTGCGCTGTGGGGTGGCCTTCCCCTCCTGGGACCGCAGTAGTCTCAGTCTCACAGGTGATCCAGAAGGTTCCTCTCAGCATTCCTGCAATTCTGAGGACCTGGCAATCTGGCTCCCTGGCACCGCTGGTCCCAGCCCCTGGCCTGGATTCAGAAGGCCAAGTTCTAGTCCTGATTCTGCCTCTTCTAACTTGCTGTGTGGCTGGGGGAGCCTCAGCCCCTCTCTGGGCCTCTGTTTTCACATTTATTGGACATACCATTCCTGATGTCCCCTGGCGTGCTGACCTGACCCCACAAGTTCATTGAGCCCTTGGCGAGGACCCTGACCTTTCTGGGGACCTAGTCCAGCTTAGGGTGTCTGCTGGTTGGGACTCTGCTCCCACCTCGGCCCCTCCACTGCCCTATAAACAGGAAGCTGGGGTTCCCTCTCACCCTCTGGCCCCCATCCCCCACGCCTAGACTGAGTCCTCAGCCCTTACGTCAATGCTACACCTAGGCTTTTTTCTCTACGCTGTTTTCTCTGCACCCTCAGTCTCCATCAGTCAGGCAGAGTTGGGGGTGGGGAAGACAGGGGTGAGCAGCCAGAGGATCAAGACAGGTAGGGCTGGGGGCGCTGGTGAGAGCTCTGTGGAGACCATGCTCCTCTGGAAAGGCATTTTTTGCCGTGGGCATGCCTGCCAGGTCGTGGGAGGACTCTTTCTTTCTTTTCTTTTTTTATCACCATCCAGTGTGGCTGGGAGCGAGGGGACCCGGGGAGGAAGACTCCTGAGATGGGAGATGAGCGGGGGGTCTGAGACCTGGGCTCAGCTCAGTGGGCAGTAGCATGTAGAGTGTCCCCTCCTGTCCCCGCCCCCTGGCAGACCCGGCCCAATCCAGGCCACATCTGCGGCTGCACAGGAGGCAGGCTGGGCCTGATCTCCTCTCCTGCAGGTCTCCTAGAACACTGACATGTGGGTGTGAGCAACCCTCACCCATTGAACAGATGAGGCCACTGAGGCTCGGAGCAGAGAAGTGACTGGCAGACTGCGGGGAGCATGAGGCAGGCGCCCAGTCACCTGGGAGTTCTCTGGCCTCTTCGGGCAGGGATAAGGGTTTGGGAAGCTCACCCAGCGGGAGAGAATTATCTTGTTTATGAGAGGGGCTGGAGAAAGACCGTCTGTAGGGAGGAGGGTTCCCAGGATACACCGTGCCTTCTTTACGCTCCAGACCTCTCTGCCTGGGCTGTTTCCTCTTCCCAGGATCGGTTCCCTTATCTGGCTAACTCCTACTCATTCTTCAAGTCTCAGTTTAGATGTTGCCTCCTCCAGGAAGGCTTCTCTGCTTTCCCAGGGTTAGGTAGCCCTGCCGTGTGCTCATTTCCCTAAGCTTCCTCCACTTGGGTCCAATTGCCTGGTACGTAGTCATATTTCTCTTCTTCAGACGGAGTTCTTTGGGGGTAAGGCCATGCCTCAGTGGCCTCTGACGTCTATATCACAGAACCCATCATGGAGCGGGCACACGGTTTGTTTTTGAATGCACGAATGACTGAGTGAACATCTACAGAGATCGACTATAGGCCAGGCCTGTGCAGCGGATCTGACAGTGAAGGAGACACAGTCCAGCCACACAGGGCACCTGCAGGCACCATGGCCCAGAGCACTGTCTGGGGTGAGCCTGGACAGGTGTAGGAGCTCAGAGAGGGGAAGGGACCTGGAGTAGGGATCCCAGAAAGCTTAGGAAGAGGTGCAGGGGGCTTCATGACAAATGGTTTGGGGCAGGGGTTAGTGCTGAGAGCTGGTTTAGTGAGCCCTGGTGGGGGAGGGACATGCTGCACGGGGAAACTGAGCCACGCCCTGGAGAGCCATTTCCAGGTGAAACCAGCAAGGGCAAGCATCGTGATGGAGGTGACACAGCCGGGCTGCCCCTCTCCCACTCCCCGCAGCCCCCTGGCTCTGGGCAAACAAGCTGCCACCAGCCCCAGGGAGGCAGACTCGAGGGAGGTGACAGTAAGAGCTTATCAAACTACTTGTAGGAGGCAGCCACCGATTTCAGCGGCTCAGTCGTCTGTGTCTGATGTTCACTTAGCACAGCAAGAGCCTCCGAAATGTCAGTGCCCGCGCTCTGACCCTGCCACGGCCGAGGCCGGTGAAGTCAGGGAAAGGGAGTCACTCAGCTCTGCGCTGTAGGTGGGGTGTGAGGCTGGAAGAACAGTCTGAGTTTTCAGATGCCAGACTCTCCTGGCAGTCCCAGCCAGCTGCTCCTCGGGGAGGAAAAAAAAAGCACCGTTTTTGGTCTTAGAGCATGGAGTCAGAGCTGCCCGTTGACAAATGGGGAGCAGAGAAGGCATGGCCCTGGGAACCCACGGAGGAGTGCCTTCAGAACCGACTTTACCCAGGAGCCTCCACTGCTTTTCTGAGTGTCCTGAGACTCTCCTCAAGGGGCAGGAGGAGAGGGGTCCTGCCCTCATCCAGCTCCGCCCCCCAACCAGAACCACAAAAATGAGGCCCCACATGGAGATAGGCTGAAGTCTGGGACCCTTCCTTGTGGCCAAGGCCCTTCCTTGTGGCCGGGTGCGGTGTCTCAAGCCTGTCATCCCAGCACTTTGGGAGGCCAAGGCGAGAGGATTACCTGAGCTCAGAGGTTCGACACCAGCCTGGCCAACTTGACGAGACTTCATCTCTACAATAAATCAAAAAGTAAGCTGGGCGTGGTAGCACACGCCTGTAGTTCCAGCTACTTGGAAGGCTGAGGCGGAAGGATCACCAGAGCCCAGCAGGGCGAGACTGCGATGGCCTGGAGTGTGCCACTGCCCTCCGGCCTGGGCAACACAGTGAGACTCTGAATCAAAAAAAAAAGGCCCCTTTTTTCTGAAGGCCAAAGGGGTCTACCTCTCCTCTGAGCCCACACACAGGGTCTTGGGCTCTGCTTCTGCCTTGCTTCCCCGAGTGACCTCAGGCAAATCTTCATCCTTCTCTGGGCTTCAGTTTCCCCATCTATCAGGTGACTGGAAAGGCCTCCAAGTTCCTGTTCTCCCAGGGTCTTACAAATGATGCTTGAGGGACTTGAACCACACCCTCCCTGCCCTGTCCTGCTTTTTTCTTCAGGGGTGGAGCCTAGGGCAGCACCCACAGCCCTGGAGCAGTGCCTTGTTGCATTGTAGGTGCTCAATAGCCACTGGAGGTTTTTTAACACCCAGCAGCCACCCCACTTCCTTGCCACAGGTCCCTTCCTCTTGGAAGGCTTCCTGACTCACCCGCCTCCTGTCCCCTGGGGTTCTGTTATGTCCCCTCCTGGGCTGTGCATTACACACTCCTGTGCACGTGTTGGTATGCAAATCTGGAAGCCACCCCCCTGTTTCCATTCCACCTTCTCCTTTCCACTGTGGGTGCGTGGGAGCTATGGCTTCTTTTAGATCCCCCTGGCGCGGCTAGGATGAGTGCCAAGGCCTCGGTGGTACAGCCAGTGCTCCATAGAGTGTTTACAGCCTGCTGGTGACTCACAGCCAACAGCCCAGAGAAGGCTCTGCCCAGGCGGGGCCCAGGCCCAGGGGAAGTGAGGGAGCCCACTGGGATCTGGAAATGGGTTGAGGAGGTATGGGGGAAAGAACTCCCGGGACAGGGATGGGGATTTGGGGGGCCAAGCTGGGCCAGGAGGGAAGAGATCGGTCCTGGCTGAAGCCCACTGATTCATTCACCCCCAGCCCCTTGGCAGGGCCTCACTTCGGGTGCCCTGGGCTGGAAGCTGGGGTCCTGTGAGGCGTCAGCCTGGGGCTCAGCTTTCAGAAGCTTGCAGTACGGTGAGAAAGGTGGTGGCACTGTGAGCCACAATGGAGACAGCCTCGGTGACGCGGAGATGCATTGGAGGTGGTCATTCATTCAGTGGGCGGGGCTTTGCTGAGGAAGGGCTTTCCTGGCAGAAGGAGCAGTGAGTGCAAGTTTTAGAAGTCAAGCTCGGCAGTGAGTTGGTTGGGTGCTGGCCCTGCCCTCCTTGCTCTGTTGGACCCTGCGCCTCCCTACATCCCACCCCTGGGTTCTCAGTTTCCTCGTGTGTAAAAGTGGAGGTGGTGTTGCCAGGGTAGGGGGTTAGGAGTCATCCTAGAAGTTTGTCCCCTCCAGCACTGGGGTTCTGCTGACAGGGCAGGGATCTGGGTGACGGTGAGGTCCTGATGGCTGGGCAGACAGGACAAACAGAGCTGTCTGTTTAGGCAAGGAGGGGAGCTGGGAGCAGGCCACCACCAGCCAATTAGGCTGTCTCTCCAAGCTCAGTGTTTGCTGATGGAACAAGGGAGTCAGGTGTGTCAACAGAGGGGAATGAGGTGTCCCTGCACTACACATACATGGGCTGTCCCTGGGGCAAGCCACTGAGAGGACCGTAGAGGACGCCAGCAGGTGGGAACCCCGAGAGCCCAATGTTCCTGCTTGCAGGAAAACTTGGAGGCCCACCCAGGCCTCTCTCAGGGATGCTCTGAGGAAAAGGGCAGGGCATGGCCCACCCCAATCTGGGAGGGGAGAGAGTCGCCCTTCCCCACCTACTCCTGACCTCTCCGGTCTGCCATGCTCCCTTGGGGACATCCTGCCACATGGGTTCCAGGCTTGACTCTGCTGCTAACTTGATGGGTGACCCAGTTTCACTCTCTGAAATTGACAGACTAAGAGGCGTGTGAATATTTTGCCAGTGAGACAGGGTCTTGGATTCAGCAGAGGAAGTTTGTCTTCAAGTAGTTTGATGATTTCTCCACAAACTGAGCAATTGCTGAGTGTCTACTGCATGCAGGGTGGGCGCTGGGTCACACGAGGCAGACAGGATTTCCCACCTCAGTGCATTCTTTCTTTTTAATTTTTTTGAGTTGGAATCACACTCTGTCACCCAGACTGGAGTACAGTGGCACGCTCCCAGCCAAGGCAGCCTCGACCTGCTAGGCTCCAGTGATCCTTCCGCCTCAGCCTTCCAAGTGGCAGGAACTACAGGTGCACGCTACCACACCTGGTTAATTTTTTATTTATTGTAGAGATGAGGTCTCCTCAAGTTGCCTGCGTGGGAGTCCCACACGCAGGCACAGGCAATCCACTCACCTCCCAAAGTACTGGGATTACAGGCTGAACCACCGAGCCCAACCAATTCTTTCTTTAAAAGGAACTCCAAGGTGATTCCCCAACCCCAACCCCAATTCAAACCCCAACCCCAACCCAAACACTAACCCTAATCCTATTCAAACCCCAACCTCAATCCTAACCCTAACCCCAACTCCAACCCTAACCCCCACCTCAACCCTAATCTTAAACCTAAGTACGACCCCAACCCTAACCCCAACTCTAACCCCAACCCTGACCCTGACCCTAATCCTAAACCTAATCCTAATCCTAACCCCAACCCCAACCACTTCCTTTAGACGAGGCCCTTCAATCTCGGGCCATGCCCTGGGGCCACATGTGACTCTGTGGTTCCATGAGAAGGCTGAGTCACACGCGCTGTGGTTCACACCTGGAGCTACCACTTGCTAGCCGTGTGACCGTACAGAACCCCTTTGTGTCTCAGTTCTCTCATCTAGAAACTGAGGATGACGGCACTAACCTAACTGGATTGCTGTGTGACCACCCACACGATGCCTTCCAAGGGTTCACGGTAGGTACTAATAAGCTTCGGCTGCTATTGTGATGACCAAGGGTCCTGACGGCCCCTCCCAGTTCTAGGAAGGGGCAGTTATGCGGAAAAAAATCCCAAGAGCTGTGCAGGGCAGGGGATTGAGAATCCCCAAACTGATGGACATCCTGGGGCTGAGTAGGGCAAAAGGTTCTGGGAGGCGATGCCTTTGCCCCGTATCCCCTCCACTGCACCCCACCCACCCACACCCTATAGGAGCCAGCATTCAGCTGTCCTCTAATGCATTCTCCAACCCAGCACACAGGAGTCCCAGGCCTCAGGTAGGCAAAACACCTTCCTGCGGTAGATCTGGTTGGCAGGAAAGCAGGAAGGCAGTCCAACAGTCCTTCCATCATGCAGACGGGAATACTGAGGCTCAAGTGTCAGGGAAACAAGTCATTTAACATCTGTCAGGGGCTGGGTGCAGTGACTGATACCTGTAATCCCAGTGCTTTGGGTGGGTGAGGCAGGAGGATTGCTTGAGCCCAAGAATTCGAGACCAGCCTGAGCAACATAGCGAGACTTCGTCTCTACAAAAAAATCAAAAAGTTAGCTGGGTGTGGTGGTGCATGCCTGTAGTCCCAGCTACTCGGGAGGCTGAGGTGGAAGCCTGAGCCCAGGAGGTCAAGGCTGTGATGAGCTGTGATCTTGCCACTTCACTCCAACCTGAGTGATAGACTGAGATCCTAACTCCAAAAAAAAAAAAAAAAAAATCCATCAGGGCCCAGGAAGAGGCCCCAGGCTTCCCGAGCCCCCAGCCTGGACCCCAGCCCCATTGGTGGGGAGCAGAGCAAGGTTCGGGGATGCCCATCACCAGGCTAGGTGTCCCTCTGCCCCACCCCTGCCCTTCCAGGAGGTCCAGTCACCCTGTGCACACCTTCTGCAGAGCCTGACTTCCCTGGGGGAAGCAGATGGTCCCAGAGCCTGAAGGGAAGGGCTGTTGTGGATCCCAGCTGCTGCATAGCTGTGAGGGGGAGGGTGGCATGGGGGTTACGAAGGCAGGAACCCTTGGCGGCTTGGGCCTGAGTCACCCGCCAGCTCCGGGAGTGGTAATGAGCAGATTACAGCTATTAGAGCCGAATGACCCAGCGCGCAGTCGCTCACCCCAGCAACCATCGGCAAAGGACGATAGCCACGGCCGTCATGCCAGGCCTGCCTGGCCCCTGCCCTCTCATCGACCGGGCCACCTCAATGGCCTTCACACGCCTGATTAGAGCTGCCTCAGCGTGCCCACCGGCCCACTGCCCAGATGCCACCCCGCCGCTCCTCTTCCTAGGCCTGGCAGGGGGGACTCAGGAGCCTGGCTTGGGTCTTGTGACCTCTGATCAGGGAAAAAGGTATGGAATCCGGGCAAGGACAGGCGTGGCCCCTCCAGGTCCAGGCCAGGGACACCTCAGTCCCCAGTGAAGGGAAACTCCTTCTTCCTCTGGGCCACGCATCTTCCTCTCTGCTCACTCTCTGAGCAGGAAATAGAGCCAACACATCCCAGCAGCCTAGGGCTGAGATCGAGGGCAGAAATGACAAGTGCCAAGCGACTGAGGCTGCCTTCGTGCTTCTGTGTCCTCACAGATGCTGCTGGGAGTGCAGGACATGTTTTGTTGTGTTCACAGCAGCCCACGAGGTATACAAGTTGAGCATCTCCAATCCAAAAGTCCAGAATCTGAAATGTTCGGAACTTTTGGAGAACCCACGTGACTGATACCGAGATGAACTTTTTGGATTTTGGATTTGGGATATTCAACCGGTAAGAAGACTGCAAATATTCTGAAAATCCGAAACCCGAAACACATCCGGTCCCAGAGCATTTTGGATAAGGGACACTCAACCGGTATTGTCATCATCATCTCCATTTTATAGATGCTATAACTTAGGCCCAGAGGAATCGAATGACTGGACCAAGGTTCCATAGCCAGTGACCGGTACAGTTGGGCTCCAACTCAACCATCCTTACTCCAAAGTCTCTTTCAACTGCCACCTTCTGCCTTGTCCCTGTATCCCAGGGACTCCCCACCTGGGTCAGGGCCTCATTGCCACCCTGTTAATCATCTTCTGGAAAGTCACCTCCCATCACACCCGGCCTCCAATCAGAGCCCCCCGTGGTGCCCCAGTGCTCACCGAAGAGGCTTCTGTCCTGGCACTGGAACCGCAGCCTTCCCGACTAACCTTCCCGCGGCCTCCGTTCCCCATGTTCCCCACGTTGGTCCTCCACCCTTCCCAGCCTCGGCCCACATGTCAGTTTCTTACCTGCTTTCTTACCTCTGTGCTTTTGTGTGGACAACACCCTCTTCCGGGAAGGCCCTTTCCTCTGTGTCTGCCCGGCCCCAATGCCTCCCATTCCGTATGCCGGAGATGACCCACAATATCCAAGCACCTATGGAGGCTCTGATGATGGCGGGGAGGGGGCAGACAGTGAAGAGATTTGGGGCTTTGGGGTGAGTCACCTCCCTGAGCCCCAGGTTCTGCAAAATGAAGCTGTTCATCCCAGCCTCTTCTGAGGTTTTGTAGGAATGTGTATGAAAGCTCTGATCCGTAACCACCTGTTGTCACACATGTGAGGGAGGCCCCGTTTCCATCTGTAAAGTCAAGTGAAGAGGCCCAGGGTGCTGCAGCTCATACCTGTAATCCCGGCACTTTGAGAGGCTGAGGCAGGAGGACTGCTTGAGCCCAGGAGTTCAAGAACAGCCCAGGCAACATAGCAAGACCTCGTCTCTACAAAAAAAAAAAAAAATTTTTTTTTTTTT
>NW_007064586.1:110619-116570 GCF_000164805.1 Carlito syrichta | reverse complement strand
GCGGCCACTGCACTCCAGTCTGGGTGACAGAGTGAGACTCCAACTCAAAAAAAAAAAATTTTTTTTAATTAGCTGGGCATGGTGGCATGCACCTGTGGTCCCAGCTCAGGAGGTCGAAGTGGAAGGATTGAGGTCAAGGCAGCAGTGAGCTGTGATCGTGCCCCTGCAGTCCAGCCTGGGTGGCAGAGTGAGACCCTCCCTCAAAAAAATAATAAAAATTAAAAATTAAGTCGAGTGAAGACCCTCTGGTGTTGGCACTTCAGGAAAACCCATCACCTGAGGCCCCTATCCCTAAGGTGATGCCTACCCTGGGTGTCTCTCTGCTCTGGTCTTACCACCAATGATAGGGCCAGGAAGGGGTCGCTGTGCACCAGCTGGCCCCTAGGGATCAGTCCTGGGAGAGGGCCCTTTCCCCGCTTCCAGGAGCCCAGCACCAACCATCCCCCACTCCAGGAGGGGGTGGACGGCACCCTCCCGCCTCCACATCACTGCTCCTCAGAGTGGGAATCCAGGGAGACGGTCTCCTGGCAGCCAAGCTCCTGGCACCCCACATGGTGTCTGTGACGCTGCCACGCCCACCCGGGGGCTGCTGGTTCTCAGGCATCAGGGCCGACTAGACCTTGGGAGTGGGAAGGACGGGGTCCAGCCAGGGAGGCTGGAGACAGGGCCAGATTGAGTGTCCGCGCTCCAGAGGGTATGGCGTGCCACCTTCCACAGGGAGTGTGGGCAGCTGAGATGGTGGTCCTGGCTGTCCCAGACTCTCACGCCATCGAGAGAAGAACACCTGGCACAGGGGAATGGCAGGTGCTCAGTGATGAGGGAGACATTCCCCTGGTGGAATTCTGAACCCTTTGGGTACCAGCAGGGTTCAAATTCCAGGAAGGGGTTGGGCATTGGACAAGGGCTGTCGGGAGTATGCAGAAGGTTCCACCCTTCCCCCATGAAAGGCAATGATGAGCTCAAGCCTTCCTCTGCCCATTCACATCCTCCGCCTCCACCTTGGTGCCAATCTCACCTGAATGTGAGGCAGAACAATGAGGACAGACACTAGGACTTCATACCTATTTGAAGGTCACCGTTGGGCAGGTAATAGGACAGTCCCTCTGTCCCAACTTTTCCTGCTTTGGGGTGGGCTGGGAATCCCACTTCACTTCCCAGACACTGGGTCTAGCTTCTGAGTGTTCCTGGATACTGTTTCTTCCCCTTGAAACTTTACATGGCACCAAAAGCAACTTTGAAGTTCAGCCTCAGTCAGGAGGGTCTGAGAATAAAATGGATATTAAAAAATAGCTGGAGCCGGGCTCCGTTGCTCAGCCTGTAATCCCGCACCTTTGGGAGGCTGAGGTGAGTGGATTGTCTGAGCCCGGTTCAAGACCTGCCTGGGCAACTTGGCGAGACCTCATCTCTACAATAAATCAAAAAGTAGCCAGGCGTGGTAGTGCGTGCCTGTAGTTCCAGCTATTTGGAAGGCTGAGGCGGAAGGATCACTGGAGCCCAGCAGGTCGAGGCTGAGGTGGCCGGGAGCGGCCACTGCACTCCTGTCTAGGCGACAGAGTGAGACTCCAACTCAAAAAAAATAAAATAACTGGAGTCTGGGCACCATGGCTCACGCCTATAATCCCAGCACTTTGGGAGGCTGAGATGAGAGAATTGCCTGAGTCTACAGGTTCGAGACCAACCTGGGCAACTTGGCAAGACCTCATCTCTACAATAAAATAATTTTTTAAAAAATTAGCCAGGCATGGTGGCTTGTGCCTGTAGTTCCAGCTACTTGGAAGGCTGAGGCAGAAGAGTCACCTGAGTCCCGCAGGTCGAGGCTGCGGTGGCTGTGAGCAGTATGCCACTGTACTCCAGCCTGGGCAACAGAGTGAGACTCCAACTCAAAAAAAAAAAAAACATAACTGGGTGCAGTGGTTCATGCCTGTAATCCCAGCACTTTGGGAGGCTGAGGCAGGAGGATCACTTGAGGCCAAGAGTTTAGACTAGGCAAGAAAGCAAGAGCTGTCTCTACCAAAAAAAAATAGAAAAATTAGTCAGGTGTGGTAGTGTGTGCCTGTAGTCCCAGCTCCCCTTGGGAGACTGAGGCAGGAGGATCGCTTTGGCCCAGGATGCTGAGACTGCAGTGAGCCATGATTGTGCCACTACACTCCAGCCTGGGCAACAGAACGAAACCCTGTCTCATAATAATAATCATGTACAAAAGTAGAAAATAGTTTGCTCCTATGTTTTGAATGGCTAGTGCCCTCACATGGTTCAAAGTTCAAAGTTCAAAAAGGACATACAGAGAAAAGTCGCTCCTCCACTCTGTCCCCAGCCATGCTCTTTCCCCCTCCAGAGAGAACTGTTGCAGTTTCTTGTGTGTTCTCCCAGAGAGTCTATGTATAAAGCATCTCTTTTGTATGCATTCTCATTTGTTATCCTTTTAAAATTCACTCTCTTCCTGTCCTGCACTTGGCCTTGTTCCCTTAAAAATATATCTTGGTTATTGTTTTGTGTCACTTGAAAAACAGGTTCCTCACTCTTGTTTTATGACTACATATGACTTCATTTGTACAGGGCAGCCGTGCGTTATTTCACCAATTCCTTATCATGCACATCTAGCTTATTTCCAGTCTTTGGCAAATCCATTAAATAACCTTGTCCCTATGCCACTTCCATCATGCGCTCGCAGACCTGCAGAAAAATTCCCAGAGAAGGTGGTGGGCTAGACGTGGCTACGCGCGGTCGTGAGAAAATGGAAACATCAGGTTGCCCTCCTCAGAGGCTGCAGAGGCTACACTCTCAGCGGCCTTGTGTGCACTTGCCAGTGTACTGTGTTATCAAACTCCATGAGCTTTGCCAATCTGATATTTCAATAATGGTATGTCAGTGTGGCTAGAAATTGTAAAACAGCAATTATATTGGCGGCTGTTTACTGAGTAGGAAGACACTGTGCCAAGCACGTTTACAGATGACGTGATGCTCATTTCTCCCGAAGAACCATTGGAAGCAGAGAACAGTTGCTCGATTTTATATGGGAGAAAATGGAGGCTCACAGTCTCTTTCCAGAACCGCCTGAGGGGTAATATGACCGGGAATAGGCCCTCGGGGCAACTGGAGTGTCTTCAGCCTTCTTGGGAGGAAGCCAGCCTGGGAGAGGTGCTGGGTCTGGAGGAGACTTGCAGTGAGACCCAGGAGGCCAAGGGACCTGCCTATGGTCACGAGTTGAGGTGAACTCCTGGCTCTTGGCTCAGTGGCCTCCTTCCCCATGTCGTGCCAGAGAGACCTGGGGACACAGGCTCAGAGAGGTTAGGTACTTTCCTAAGGTCCCACAGTCTCGAAGAACAGTGTGGGAATTTGAATCCAGATTGTCTGACTTGCGCCCATGCTCCTTCCTCATGCCAGGCTGCCTTTCAGTGACAGGCTACTGAAGGTATCTCAGGCCTGAGGACCACCCTTACCCGCCCTCATCAACCCCACCCGGGCTCAGGAGTAGGGTGATGGGCACAGCTTGGGACCCTCCCTGAGAAGAAGCCCCAGAGCCCAGCTCAGGACAGGCTCGGTGTGATGTGGGCTCCATGGGGCCTAAGCTCCAAACAGCGTGGCATTCACAGAGGACAAGGCGATCCCCTCCCTGGGCCCTCCAAGGGTGAATTTCCCAGCAGTGACTTCCGCAGGCTGCTTTCCAGGTCTTTCTCCCTTTCCAGAGCCTTCCCTACCGCCCATCCCTGGGAACCTTCAGCCCCAGCAGCCTGTCCACATTCAGCGCCAGGCCCTCTGGCTGGCCCCTCCTCCCTGAGCCTGTGCCCCCAGGTCTTTCCAGCATAATGTGGAGAAGAGGACATTGAGCCAAGAACCAGGAGCTCACCTCACCGTGTGACCCTAGGCAGGTCCCTCGGCCTCCAGGGCCTCACTGCAAGACTCCTTCAGATCTGCCACCTCTTCCAGGCTGGCCTCCTCCCAAAGAAGGCTGAAGACACTCCCGCTGCCCGAGGAGGGCCTACTCTCCATCTTACTACCCCTCGGGTGGCCCCGGGAAGAGATCGTGAGCCCCTCACTACCGAGGTCATTCTCCCAGGTCCCCTCCCCCAGGCCTCAAAGGGCCCAGCAACAACTCTGAACTCTGATCCCCGGCTGCCCAGCACGGGTGGGGCAGGAGGTTCTGTCAACAGTGGGAGAAGCTTGTTAACTGAATGTCAATAGGATTAAAGGCTCCGATGGTCCAAGAGACGACTGTGATGTGATGTGACATGATGGAACCTGCAGAAGAGTTCCTCAGGGTGGGGGCATGTGTGAGTGAGTGTGTGCGTGTGTGTTAAAGAGGGAGGGAGGGACGGCAAATCGGTAATAGCACAGATGTATAGAGACAGGCACAGACAAGTGACAGAGATAGACAAAGGGAGAGAGAAAAGCCACAGAGACAGAGGGTTGAAGAAGGAGAGAAAGGAAAACACGAGAGACCAAGAAGCGAGAAAGAAAATGTAGAGAAAATGAAGAGAAATGGAAAGACAGAGAGAGACAGAATTCAAAAGACACCGCCAGAGACATGGAGCCAAAGAAACCAGAGGGAAGGAAGTGGGGAGGGCGGGAGAGCGAGAGGGAGGGAGGGAGGGAGGCGGGGAAGAGATGAGCGAAGTCCCAAGCAAGTGAGAGAATGAAGATTGAGCACTGAGATGCCTTCTGCAGGGGAAGACTTTAGAGGAAGCTGTGGACAGAGTCCCCAGGGACTCAGAGTGGCAGCTTTGTCACTCAGGCAAGGACGAGATGTACCAAGCACCCACAGGGTGTCAAGCTCTGCGGTAGTTGCTCGGAGAAGTTGGGAACTGGAAGAACAAGAGAGAAGAAGGTCAACTCTGCCTGGGAGCCCCGACGCCGGAAGCGAGGATGGCAGGTGCTGACTTCGATCTCTGACCAACGCCCTTGGGGACCCCCAGGAGCCTGTAGGTGAAACTCCGAAGTCACTCAGCAGGCTGACGTGGTGCTGGGCCAAAGGCTGCTGGTCCCGTGCTCACTGTCTAGCTGCAGGGGACACACGCACACTCACACACACACACACACACACACACACACACACACACACGCCTCGTGAAGGCGTGTGACTCTTGAAGCCTGTTGTGGGGTCAGGAGGACATCTCTCCAGGTCTGCATGGCCAAGCTATCTACAGGAAGGTGGCCAGGAGCAGCAGATGGTACCAGGTGAAGGTCAGCGTCTGCTCCCTGGCTGTGCGCGGTGAAGGAGAGGTGGGTTTCAGCCCCAGGTCTGCCACTCTTTGGGTGTATGATCTTGTCAGGGGACCTCTGAACCTCAGTTTCCTCTTCTGAGACAGCACGATGGCATCGTGAGGTTGTCAGGAGGGGTTTAAAGGAAAGCCCTTGGCACAGAGTATGGCTCCATGGTTCTGCCTGTCCTTCTGCTCATTCCAAGTTCATGGGAAGACAAGTACGATACAGTCATCGGATGGCTTTGGCACTGGAGAGAAGCTGGGTGGACCAGGATGGATGGGAAGACACGTCAGTTGGTGCCTAGTTGGTCCTCCCACATCTGGGCCCAGGATCGTTCAGCTACAGAACCGGGAGATCCCAGGCAGACAGCCCAGATCCTGCAGGATGGAACCCACCTGTCTAGCTAGAGCAGGCCTGCCTGGCCCCAAAAAGCCCTTCCCCCACACACACACCTCCCTGGGGAGGTGCCCACAGCAGCAGAGAGTCCCAGAGCTGCCTGGTTCCCACCAGGGCTCAGAACATCTGCTATGCCCTCGCTGCCCAGGCTGCTGACTGGTGTACAGACAGGCAGGCAGGCTGGCCAGCGGGCACTCCAAGAGTGTAAATTCCACATTTGCATCATGGATGTTCCTGGTCTCAAGGGCCGCTGACCTTTACAGCTGCTGCCTCGGTCCTTCTTTCCCTTACAGGCCTCTGAGCTCAGCCAGGCTGGCCACCGGATGCTGCAGTCTTGTTGGTGGGGTGGGGGG
>NW_007064586.1:108174-110572 GCF_000164805.1 Carlito syrichta | reverse complement strand
CTGCCAGGATCCCCTCCACCCCCCACTGTGAGCCACCACCTGCTGCATGGGCAGCCTGGGCCCCTGAATTAGCAATGTCACCAAGACATCTGTCACCCCCCCAGCTGCCTGCGACATCTCCCTGGGGACTGCCCTGTCTGTGCTGAGTGGCAGCAGGGCAAAGCATGCTGTCAGCTTTTCTGGGCTCAGCAGTCGTGCCTGTGCCTCTGAGGGGTGAAAACCCCTCCCCAGCCCACCCAGCCCTCAGAGGACTCTTGTCACAGGTGGCTTGGTCAGCCTGCTGGCTGGGCCAATTCCCCACAATACATCTAAATTAAAATCCTTGGCCGGGTGTAATGGCTCACACCTGTGATCTGAGCACTTTAGGAGGCCAAGGTGGGAGGATGTACTGAGCCCAGGAATTGGAGACCAGCCCAGGCAACATAGTGAAATCTTGTCTCAACAAAAAAATTAACTGAGCATGGTGGCAGGTGCTTGTAGTCTCAGCTACTTGGAAGGCTGAGGCAGAAGGATTGCCTGAGCCCAGGAGGTCAAGGCAGCAGTGAGCCATGATTGTGTCACTGCCCTCTGGGTGACAGAATGAGAATCCCAGTCAAAAAAAAAAAATCCATCTAGTGACCCTCCAGGAGAGCAGGCTCTGATCTAAGCCCAAGGAACACAGAAACAAGACACTGAGTCCTGTTCTTGGGGACTCAACAATCTGAAAAATCTGTTCATTCATAATTACTTTTCATCCCACAGATATTTCTTGGGCCAGGTGCTAGAGATGCTTTGATGAGAGTCATGGGTTGAATTATGTCCCCTCAAAGAGTCTGCTGAAGCCCTTACCTCCAGCACCTCAGAATATGGCCTTACTTGGAAATGGGGTCATTGCAGAGATAATCAAGTTAAGATGAGGTTATACTGGAGTAGGGTGGCCCTTAATCCAATATGACTGGTGTCCTTATGGGAAGAAGAAGACAGGCCTGTGAAGGCACAGACACAAGAAGAGAATGCCAGGTGACGACAGAGGCTGAGATCAGAGTGATGCATCTGCAAGTCGAGGACTGCCGAGGCAACAGCCAGAAGCTAGGAAGAGTCAAGGAAGGTTTGACCCTGATTTCAGACTTCTGGCTTCCAGAACCATGGGATGATACATTGTGTGGTTTGAAGGCACCCATTTATTGGACTTTGTTCTGGCAGCCCTAGGACACGAAGACAGTGAGTGGTACCATCCTAAGCCCTGCTGGAGCTCACAAGGGAACAGAGGAAGATGGAAACACACAAGCAATTTAAATAAATATGAACTCACAAGACATGATACTGTGGTCCAAGTAACTGACCTTTGTCACTACCTGCCTGCTTCTGTTACAAGTCTTTGTATATAATTCCTTTAACTCCACACCAAGTCTATGAAGTAGGTGCTCTTATGATGTCCATTTTACAGATGGGGAAACTGAGGGACAGAAAGATTGAATTCTTGCCTGAGATCACCCACTGGCATATGGCGGGGAGAATTGGAACCCAGGCAGTTTTATTCCAGATCCCACACATTTGGCTGGTAATCTATGTCCCCATGAAGCAAACAAACAGGAAAATCAAGATGACATGGAGGGAGGGGATCATTTAGGAAAAGAACCGAGGATTCTTTTATTTTTATTTTATTATTATTATTATTAAGTCTGGGTCTCACTGTCACCCAGGCTGGAGTGCAGTGGCACAATCATGGCTTACCACATCCTTGCTCTCCCGGGCTCAAGCGATCCTCCTGCCTCAGCCTCCTGAGTAGCTGGGACTACAGGTGCACACCACCATGCCCAGGTTTTTTTTTTTATTTTTTAGCGACGAGGTCTTGCTCTGTTGCCCATGCTGGTCTCAAATTCCTGAGCTCAAGTGGTCCTCCTGCCTCAGCCTCCCAAAGTGTTGGGATTACAGCCATGAGTCACCGTGCCTGGCATTTTTTCCTTTCAGACATCAACCAGGTCATGTTGACGTCCTCCTGCTCAGATCTTCAATGGCTCCCTGTTCTGGAAGTCCAGGTCCCTGTATCTGTCGCTCAAAGGGCTGCACTACCCACTGCTCACCCACACCCACAGGCAGAGAAGCCCAACCATGTGGAGCAGGGACTTAGAACGAAGGCAGAGCTGAGCTTGAAGGCTGATTGTCACTTACCAGGGGTGTGACTCTGACCCTCAACTCTTCACCTGTCAAATGTAAACCCTACCAGCCTAGGCAACATAGCGAGACCTTGTCCTTACAAAAATAAAAAAACTCACCGGGCTTGATGGTGTGCACCTGTGGCTCCAGTTACTCAGGAGGCCAAGGCAGGAGGTCCGAGCTGCAATGAGCCGTAATTGTGCCACTGCCCTCCAGCCTGGGCATCAGTGTGAGATCCCAACTCAAAAAAAAAAAAAAAAAA
>NW_007064586.1:103646-108154 GCF_000164805.1 Carlito syrichta | reverse complement strand
ATCCCAGCACTTTGGGAGGCTGAGGTGAGAGGATTGCCTGAGCTCATGGGTTCGAGACCAGCTTGGGCAACTTGGCAAGACCTCATCGCTACAATAAATAAAAAAATTAACCAGGCACGGTGGCGCATGCCTGTAGTTCCAGTTGCTTGGAAGGCTGTGGTGGAAGGATCTCCTGAGCCCAGCAGGTTGAGGCTGTGGTGGCTGGGAGCATGCCACTGGCCTCCTGCCTGGACACAGAGTGAGACCTCAACTCAAACAAATAAAAAAGAAAAGTAAAACCTCTTCACCTCACAGTTAAGGGAGGGTTTCAGGAAATGAGGAAGGGAAAGCGTCAGACTCAGGCAGGCACTGTGGGAATGGGCCCCACCCTGTGCCTCTCTCTCTCTCTGTTCTCATTGGAAGTCGCAGCACAGCTGACCCTGACATGCTGGCAAGTCCCCAGGCCTTTGCTCAGGATGCCCAAGATGCCTGTCCCTCCTGTCTTGGCTTCCAGGATCCTTAGCTCTCCTTCCAGGTCCGGTTTGAAGCATCCCCTGACCCTGGGGACAGGGGCCTCCCAGGGACATCTCCCAAAGAGCCTGGAGACCTGTCCACAGGAGAAGCCCCACCTGTTAGCTCCTTCCTTCTCCCTGGGCCGGGGCTTTATCTGGATCTCGCCTCAGTTTACTCAACCTGACGGTGCTGTGGTGCCTGACATCCAGTCTCTGACCCCGCTGGCTTCTCTCCCTTGTCCATCTGCCCACCAACTGGCCCCAACGCCCCCGCCGGCTGTCCTGCCGCCCCCGGTCTGCCAAGCTCCAGCCTCAGCAGGGGGTGGAGAGAGGGGCCGCCCCTTCTCCCCAGCTGACAGGCAGATTATAGAACTGTCTCTCCCGGGAGAGAGTGGGTGACGGGGGTAATTAACCACCTGCCAGCTAGCCACCCCAGGAGCCAGCTCTGCCCCGGAGGTGGTGACAACGGGGAAGGCCTCCGCATCCCCCACTCTGGCCAGTGTCGCCTCTCGTACCTCCTCTGGGAGCTTGTCAGCCAAGAAGCCCTATCATGTTAGGGGTGTAGAGAGCTCTCTGCCTGTGGCCTTGGGAAGTCTGGATTCCAGTCCTGCCCCTTCTTTGCTGTGTGACCCTGGGCAAGTCACTTCCCCCCTCTAAACCCTGGCGGCTTAATGTGTAAATGGGCCTAGTGGGGAGCCCCAAGCCACTCCATCGTATGACTGCGCACTGACCGCCGGTGCCCACCTAATTCCCATGCCCCCCTCCCCACTTGCTGGCCATGTTCTGATTTTGTACAGGCCGCCATATTCTCCCTCTTCACAGATGGGCCAGGGCTATTCTGAGCTTACCGTGTGCCTTGATTTCCCAGGTTCCTCTGACTCTACAGCGGACCAATGGGGCATAAGCAGAAATGGACTGTGGAGGGTTTCAGGAAAGTTTTTGCTTTTTAAAATAAGGAGCAGACTGAGCTAGAGAGTTTCTTTGGGCCCCAACTTCCATTTTTCTTGCTGGGAATCTAGACACGATGCCTGGGCTGTGGCAGCCACTGCACTCCAGTCTGGGCGACAGAGTGAGACTCCAACTCAAAAAAAAAAAAAAAAAAGATGTTTAGAGCCTGTGTCATGGTGGCACTTTAAAAACCTGTTGACCATCTAACTGATGGAATGAATGAATAACAATGATCAAGTTTATATAAATTGGTGATAATAAGCCAGGTGCGGTGGCTCATGCCTGTAATCCCAGCACTTTGGGAAGCCGAGGCAACAGGATTGCTTGAGCCCATGGATTCAAGACCAGCCTGGGTTCGTCTCTACAATTAGAAAAAATTGACCGGGCTCAGTGGCTCAGACTGTAATCCCAGCATTTTGGGAGGCCAAGGCAAATGGATTGCCTGAGCCCGTGGGTTTGAAACCCGCCCCGGCAACTTGGCGAGACCTCATCTCTACAATAAATAAAAAATTAGCCGGGCGTGGTGGCACGCGCCTGTAGTTCCGGCTACTTGGAAGGCTGAGGTGGAAGGATCACTTGAATCCAAGTAGGTCGAGGCTGTGGTGGCTGTGAGCGTGCCACTGCACTCCAGCCTGGGCGACAGAGTGAGACTCTGCCTCCGTCTCCCAGAAAAAAAGTTGGTGATGATAATAATACTGTCATATAATCATAATTATAACTATTATTATTACCCCATGTATTGAGGACTTGCTATGTCCTCTGTACGAAGCATCAGTTCATGTAATCATCACAGCAACTGTGAGGTATAGGGTCCTAACTTGTCCCCCTTTTACAGATGAGGAGTACTGAGGCTCAGGATAGGTTGTACAGCCTGTAGGTGGTAAAGCTGGGTGGGTGGGCCCCGGTGCATCTTCTGCTCCCCCTTGAGCATCTGAGGGAAACTGCGTGAGGTGTGGGAGCCCAAGGGAAGGCCTCACCCAGATGCGGAGGGCCAGGGGCACTAGGTGAAGACGGAAAAGGGTGTTGCAGAGAGCGGACCCAGCACACGCAAAGGCCTGGCTGACTCAGTTGGGAGGGTGGTTGGGAGGTTGGGACCTTCTGTGCTGGAGGGCAGACAGGAGAGAGAGGAGCTGGGTAATGTGAGGGCTGGTCCCTGGGGCCCGATGAATCATGTTGGAATGTGTGCATGGGAGGCTGCTGGGGTAGGCGATAGCCACCAAGACGCAGAATGTTCAAGCCAGAGCAGCTTCGGGTGGGGATCTGGAGCGCCCTTCAGGTCTGGAACATTCTGAGGCTCTGAGGCCGTAGCTAAAAACAGCTCTGCAGAATGAATGCCAGTCACAAGGAAACGCTCCTGACAACTGGTCCTCCAGGATGGGTGACCACGGAAGGTGGCACCACGGAAGGAAGCAACCTTGCAGAATGAATGCAAGTCACAAGGAAATGCTCCTGACAACTGGTCCCCTGGGATGGGTGACCACGGAAGGTGGCACCACATGAGGAAGCACCCTTGCCCAGAGCTCAGCACCATCCCACCCAGCCACAGACCTGAACGCCAGCTCCTGGGACCGTGCCCTCTCCCGGGGCTCCAGGTCCTGGATACAGAAGGTGATCCAGGTCTGAATGCCGTGAGGTCTTTTGGGTGCTGCCATCGACCTGCTCCCCAGAGCAGGGGAGACCTGACCAGCCCAAGTACTTATGGGAGAGAAAAGACAGTGACCGTGAACTTGTCAGGTCATCCCCCTCGGACAGCACGAATGCAATCGATTCTCGCAAACCGAAGCCTTACCCCAGCAGTCAAGTGTCCATTTTCTTGCTTTTCTTCATGGAAACTCTGGTTCCAGAAACTCTTGTGAATTAATGCAATATCCGTAGCAAGGCCCAGAGCAGCTGAGGGACCTTTTGCAATGTTTAAACAGCTCATATTTCTGTATGTATGAATTTAGAAAGCACATGCATGAAACGTGATGCCGATTCTTGACATGATCAGCTAGATGGATGTTGAACGCTAGCATTGCCAATTGTGTTATTTTCCCCAAAATTAAATAAAATTTTTAATTTCAAAATTTTAATAAAATTTAAAAATTGTATTAAATAAAATTTCGTTAAAATTTTAAAAATTAATAAAAGTTTTGATTTAGTGACAATGACAGCTTGAAACATATTAATTATAACTGGCATTTTATCTTCTCATTTCAATAAATAATTTTGAATATTTTAGGAAAATACCTTTTTGAAAAATATCTGCAAAATGTTACATTTATTATAATTTACCTTTTGGGTGAAAATATTTTTTTTAGTCTTTTGGGGTCGTTATTGTTACTAGAACACAAATTGGCAATTTTGGTGAAATAAAGGTGTGGGCATTTTTATGGGATAAAACTTTAAGAATTTATGAATTATGTATGTCTTCCTTTTATCACTTGTCTAAACACAGCTGGCCCATCAACAGAATACCCAAACACACCAGCTTTCAAACACTTAAAAACCAGAGCCTTGCACATACTTTTCAATTTTGCCACTAGGAAGTTATATTTGTCAAGGTAAGAGAAGAGAATATTTTAATTTAATTTTATTTTATTTTATTTTATTTTTTTGAGTTGGAGTCTCACTCTGTCGCCCAGACTGGAGTGCTGTGGCTGCTCCAAGCCACTGCAGCCTCGACCTGCTGGGCTCCGGTGATCCTTCCGCCTCAGCTTTCCAAGTAGCTGGAATTACAGGTGCGTGCTACCACGCCCGGCTAATTTTTGATTTATTGTAGAGATGAGGTCTCGCCAAGTTGCCCAGGCGGGTCTCGAACCCGCGGGCTCAGGCAATCCACTCACCTCAGCCTCCCAAAGGCGCGGGATTACAGGCTGAACCACTGAGCCTGGCTGGGTCATATTTTATTTAACAGCTTACTTGCTTGGTTTTTTTTTTTTTATTTTCTGAGTTGGAGTCTCACTCTGTCGCCCAGACTGGAGTGCTGTGGCTGCTCCAAGCCACTGCAGCCTCGACCTGCTAGACTCAGGCGATCCTTCTGCTTCAGCCTTCCAAGTAGCTGGAACCACAAGCATAAGCCACCATGCC
>NW_007064586.1:92378-103626 GCF_000164805.1 Carlito syrichta | reverse complement strand
TCCACTCACCTCAGCCTCCCAAAGGCGCGGGATTACAGGCTGAACCACTGAGCCTGGCTGGGTCATATTTTATTTAACAGCTTACTTGCTTGGTTTTTTTTTTTTATTTTCTGAGTTGGAGTCTCACTCTGTCGCCTCGCTCTGTCTGGAGACCTCAACCCGCTGGGCTCCAGGGATCCTTCCACCTCAGCCTTCCAAGTAGCTGGAACTACAGGCGCGCGCCACCACACTTGGCTCATTTTTTGATTTATTGTCGAGATGAGGTCTCGCCAAGTTGCCCACGGGCTCGGGCAATTCACTCACCTTGGCCTCCCAAGGCGCGGGATTACAGGCTGAACCACCGAGCCGGCACTTGCTTAGTTTTTAAATATTTAGGCATATGGTAGGTGGTTCTTCATTTGTGCTCTTACAAATATTAGAGGCAGGTCTGGTTTTTACATTTATTTGTTTGCTTATTTATTTATTTGCTGGTTTATTTTTGAGTCAGAGTCTCACTCTGTTGCCAAGGCTGGAGTGCAGTGGCACATTCACGGCCACCCCAACCTTGACCTGCTAGACTCAGGCGATCCTTCTGCTTCAGCCTTCCAAGTAGCTGGAACCACAAGCATAAGCCACCATGCCTGGTTAATTTTTTTTTTTAATTGTAGAGACGAAGTCTCACCATGTTGCTCAGGATGGTCTCGAACCCCTGAGCTTAGGCAATATTCTCGCCTCTGTTTCCCAAAGTGCTGGGATTATAGGCGTGAGCCACCATGCCCGGCCGATTTATTTTTTAATTTAATTTTTTTTTTGAGTCAGGGTCTCACTCTGTCCCCCAGGCTGGAGTATAGTGACACGATCCCAGCTCACTGCAGCCTTGACCTCCTAGACTTAGATGATCCTTCTGCCTCAGCCTCTCGAATAGCTGGGACTACAGGCACACGCCACCATGCTCAGCTAATTGTTTAATATTTTTGGTAGAGATGGGGTCTCACGATGTTGCCCAGGCTGGTTGTTTTTTTAAAAAAATAACAGCTTTATGATATATAATTCACATGCCAAGGATGGGAACCCCAACTCCCCCTTCTGAAGTGTACACTTCATAAAGTTGTGTGTGGATCACCACTGTCTAATCCTAGAACATTCGCCTTGTGCCCAGAAAAAAACCCACACCAACAATAATCACTTCCCGTCCCTCCCTCTCCCAGGCCCAGGAAATCGCTAAGTCTCTTTCTGTTTCTATGATTCTGCTGATTCTGGACATCTCATATAAATGGGATTCTACAACGTGCCCTTTAGTGTCTGACCCTCCCTGAGCATAATGTTGTCAAGGCTCATCCAAGCTGTTACCTTTGTCGGGACTTCCTTCCTCTTTACTGCTGAACGATATTCCCTTGTCTGGAGATATTCATTCATCCGTTGATGAACATTTAAATATTTAAATTGTTTCCTTTTTTTTTTTTTGCTATTATATATAGTGCTGCTAGGAACATTCATGTACCATTTTTTTGTGGACATATGTTTTCCATTCTCTTGGGTATATACCTTGGAGCTGAATTGCTGGACCATCTGGTAATTCCGTGTTTAACTTTCTGAGAACTGCCAAACTGTTTTCCAAACCCTCTGCACCATTTTGCATTCCCACCAGCAGTGCACAAGGGTTCCAATTTCTTCATATCCTTGCCAGCACTTATTATTGTCTATTTTTTTTATTATAGGCATCCTCATGGGTAGGAAGTGGTCTCTCATTGTGGTGCTGATTTGCATTTCCCTAGTGACTCATCATGTGCCTATTGGCCATTTGCATATCTTCTAGGTGGAAATGCCTATTCATATTCTTTGGGTCAGGCGTGGTGGCTTACACCTGCAATCCCAGCATCTTGGGAGGCTGAGGCCAGAGAACCCTTGAGACGAGGAGTTCAAGACCAGGCTGGGCAACTTAACAAGACCTCATCTCTACAAAAAATCAAACAATTAGCCGGGCATGGTAGTGCATGCCTATAGTCCCAGCTACTCAGGAGGCTGAGGTGGAAGGATCGCCTGAGCCCAGGAGGTCAAGACTGCGGTAGCCGTGACCATGCCACTGCACTCCAACCTGGGCGACAGACTGAGACCTCGATTAAAAAACAAACAAACATCTTTGCCCATTTTTTAACCAAGTGATTCAGGTCTGGTTTTAATACATACAGGGATAAAGCAGCAAACTTTAAGCCGGGCACGGTGGCTCATGCCTCTAATCCCAGCACTTTGGGAGGCTGAGGTGGGAGGATTGTTTAAGCCCCAACACAGAAGCCTTGTGCTTTGGGGTGGACAGACTTACCTTTTCATCTTTACGGAGGCAGCGCTGGCCTCCAGGATTGGCCTCCCCTCTTGTCCCTTCAGCAAGAAGCCTTCTTTATAATCCTTCTGTGATCACAGGGTAATCCTGGGCCTCGTGGCCCGCCAGAGGCAGGCTCAGCCCGGGGCTCAGCACACAGGCTCTGGAACCAGCCTGCTAGTTTGCTCCTTGTCTCCCCCAGCCTCCGCTGTGCAGGCCTGGCAGCTTACTCCTCAGTCTCTCCCTCTGTGAGATGGGAACGAAACACCTTCCTTAGAGAGCTGTTGCTAGGACTTGCTGAGGACATACGTGTGAATCCTGTTCTGTGTCAGGCGTGATTCACGCTTGGTAGGTTTCTCCTTGGGCAGAGCACATCCAGCGACAGGGGCCGCCATGCTGGGCAGGACTTTCCACTCCAGATCATGTTAATTGCAGGAAGCCTATGGGGTGTTCGGCTGAGACCTGCCTCCCTGGGATCCCCACGCCCAGGGTCCCAGAGCAAAAGAGCAGCATCCAGGTTAGGCAGCCCCCACTCCTGAGAACCCTCGGGGCTGGGGGGACAGCGAGGGGTTCCCCAATCTCTGGCCCAACTGTCTACCCACTCCTCCTGCTGTGTCACCCCCACCCCCTCCCTCCTGCCCAAGTGGCGTGTGACAACTTGGGAGAGGCAGCGGGAAGTGACACGACACCCCTTAATTACCCCTGTTCCTTCTATATCCCAGCACCTAAATTTAGCCAGCAGAGCCTGGGCACTGGGGACCCAGCTCCTTCCTCCCCAAGCCCCTATTTTCTTGGAGGCAGGAAGAGAGCCCGGTGTTGGCTTCTTGCCACTCTGAGGGTGGGTCAGGAACCTTGCTGAAGGGCTGATGGGGGCTCTGGCCCCTAGTAGGGACCCTTCCTCCTGCAAGTTATGACAGGGCAGAATACCTCCTGCCCACCCCCAGCCCTTTTTAATGTTGAGGAAGCCTGGGCTGGGCCCAGAGGCTCACGCCTGTAGTCCCAGCACTTTGGGAGGCTGAGGCAAGAGGATCGATTGAGCCCAGGGATTTGAGACCAGACTGGGCAATGTAGCAAGACCTCATCTCTACAAAAAATACAAAAAGGCTGGATGCAGTGGCTCACGCCTCCAATCCCAGCACTTTGGGAGGCTGGGGTGAGAGGATTGCCTGAGTCCACGGGTTTGAGACCAGCCTAGGCAACTTGGCAAAACCTCATCTCTACAATTAAAAAAAAAAAAAATTAGCTGGGCATGGTGGTGCGTGCCTGTAGTTCCAGCTACTTGGAAGGTTGAGGTGGAAGGATCGTCAGAGCCCAACAGGTCGAGGCTGCGGTGGCTGGGAGTGTCCCATTGCACTCCAGTCTGGGTGACAGTGAGACTCCAACTCAAAAAAAAAAAATACAAAAATTAGTCAGGCATGGTGGTATGTGCCTGTAGTTCCAGTTTCTTGGGAGGCCGAGGCAGAGGATTGCTTGAGCCTAAGAGGTCGAGGTTGTGGTGAACCGTGATCGTGCCACTGTAGTCCAGTCTGGGTGACAGAATGAGACCCTGCTTCAAAAAGAACAAAAATGATGGGGAAGCCAAAGGGGAAGGATTGGACAAAGCATCTAGAGTGTTAGGGGCACAGGCTCAGGAATCAGACAGCTGTGGGTTCTCAGGCCCCTGCTATGTGACCTTAGGCAAGTCAACAGACCTCTCTGGGCATGTTTCTTCATCTGAAAATAAGGACCTCCCAAGTTAAGGCGGCCGTGACATTTAAATGAGATGATACATGTGAGCATTAGCACCAAACAACCACCTAACAGATGCATCCATGGCTGTCACCAAAGTTGCTTGAAACGTTAGCAGTACAGAGGGGACCCAAGCCTCTAGACTCACACTTTAGTGCTCATCCCATGCAGTCACACTCTTCCTTCCTCAGTGACTCTTGATCCTCTCTTTCAGATGGGGACATTGGGGCACAAAGAGACATTGACTGCCAGGCCTGGGGTCTCCCAGCAAGTAGACAGTGAGGCTGGAATTCCATCTTGGGACTGCTGGCACCCGAGCTCTCAGCAGCTGTGTCTTTCCCTGCGTTGTTTTGGCCGAGGGGCCTGGCCTCTTCCAAGCCCGTCTCGAGGCCCGCCACATCCAGGAAGCCTTCCCGGCTGACTCCAGCATAGGCCTTTCCGAGCTTACCAGCTCCGGGATGTCAGCTCCAGACCAAGTTCTAGAAGGGAGAGGCTTGCTTGTTGCTTCTGTGAGTCTTTGAGTTTCCAGGACAGAGTCCTGTGGAGGAATGACAAGTCGTAAATCTTTGGGATTAACAGAAGGAGGAGGAGTCAGCAGGGGACTTGAGGTAGGAAGTTGGACCTGGAGGGAGGGGAGCCCATTGAGGGGATGTGGGCCTGGTCTGCTCTGCACCTGAAACCTGAGAGAGCGGCATCATTTTGGGGGGAGGGGCAAGGAGGTCCTGATCGGACTCCAGGGTCAGTCAGGTCTGGAAGCGGTACCCTCCTTCTGGGACTCTGGGCCTTGGTTTCTCATCCGCAGAATGGGATGATAGGTACCAGGCCCCTCGAGGTGGAGGGAGGATTGAGTGAGACAATCCCACTCTGTGCCACGTAGCAGCTTCTGGCTCAGTGGGAGTTGGACAGAGCCCAATCCTCTCTGGCCACCTGAGGCAGCCACTCAGGCGTGGCCCCTCTTCGTAGAGGGTGCCCCAGAGGGGGGTGCCCAGGGAGGGAGCGGGGCTATGGCTTGGCCACACCCCTCCTTGGTCACACTGGAGCTCCCCGGCACAACCCTGCAGGGACGGTGGCAGGGGTGGCCCGGGGCAGACCCTGCCCCTTCTCTACTCCGGTCTCCAGTGCCACCAATGCCAGGCTGTCATCAGAGTTCACCAGGCACACATGATCTCATTTAAAACTCCCAGGAAGGTGCTTTCATCATCCCATGTCACAAGTGAGGAGACCACGGCACAGAAGCTTAAGGAATCTTCCAGAAGGGCAGAGCTCAGATTCGGACCCAGGCATTCGAGTCCCAAAGTTTGCACTTAAAACCGCTACACTAGGTCAGACGCGGTGGCTCACGCCTGTAATCCCAGCAATTTGGGAGGCCAAAGTGAGAGGACTGCCTGAGCCCATGGGTTTGAGACCAACCTGGGCGACTTCTTGAGACCTCGTCTCTACAATAGACAAAAAAAAATTAGCTGGGCGTGGTAGCACGCGCCTGTAGTTCCGGTTACTTGGAAGGCTGAGGCGGAAGGATTGCCTGAGCCCAGCAGATTGACACTGGGGTGGCCAAGAGCGTGCCACTGCCTTCCAGTCCGGGCGACGGATTGAGACTCCACCTCAAAACATAAAGAGAAATACCTTCCTAACAACAATAATAATAGCGCTATCTTAGCAGCTACTATTCTTTGAGTAGGTTTTCTGTTCCACGCGCTGTCCTAAAACTTGACATGTATTAACTCATTCAATGCTCACAACAACCCTCGGAGGAAGGTATTGAGAGCTTTCTCTCTGCCCAGATGAGGAAATTGAAGTTCAGAAAGGCCAAATCACTGGGCTGCCTGGGCACAGTGGCTCACGTCTGTAATCCCAGTACTTTGGGAGGCCGAGGTGGGAGGATTGCTTGAGCCTGGGAGTTTGAGACTAGCCTAGGCAGCATAACAAGACCTCATCTCTACAAAAAAAAGAAAATTAGCCAGGCATGGTGATGTGCGCCTGCAGTCCCAGTTACTCGGGAGGCTGAGGCGGAAGGATCGTCTGAGCCCAGGAGGTCGAGGCTGTGGTGAGTCGTGATCATGCCCCTGCACTCCAGCCTGGGCAATGGAGTGAGACCACAACTCGAAAAAGAAAAAGAAGAAAATCATTTGATGGACCCCCAGAGCTGGTGGTGGAGTCAGGATCGAGCCTGTGTCTGATCATTCATTCATTCTACACCTACTTAACCTCAACCTTGCCGCCCCCTTTGTCTTACCCGTGTGAATCAGTCCGCTCCAGGATGTGGGGAGCTGCGTCCCCCATGCCAAGGGGGCCTCACCAGCAGCCAGGCTACAGAGGCATGGCCAAGGCATTCCAGCCCCAGCATGGGGAGGGCGGGGTGGGCTTGGCTCTGAACGTGGCTCTGGTGGTCTTGATGGAAGCCCTCCTGGCCCGCCTGCCTGCAGCCCTCCCTCCGCAGGGAGCCCCAGCCCTCTCCCCTCCACCCCCGACGGCCATCAGAAGACCCAGAGACAGAACAGCCTGAGTCTGAGCCGTAAGGAGGAGGGAGGCGTCTCTCAGCAGTCTCCTGTTCTCAACACCGCTCCCCCGCCTGCATCTAGCAAGTGGCATGACCGCGCGGAGTGGTGCCCGGGCCCTACCAGCTTCTCCCTCAGTTGGGCAAGACGGCTGTTCCCGGAAAGGGCTCCTTAAGTCCTCGGCCGAGAGCCACCTCTCCTGTTTCCATTTCAGTCAAGCGGAGGGGGCGTGTGTCCAGCCTTGAGGGGCACGCCACAGCGTTGTCATTAAATGACAGGGTCTCACTCTGTGGCCCAGGCTGGAGTGCCATGGCACCATCGCGGCCCATGGCAGCCTCCAAGTCCTGGGCTCGAGGGATCTTCCTGCCTCGGCCTCCTCCTGTGTTGCTGAGACTACAGGTATGCACCACCATGCCTGGCTAGTTTTTTTTGTTTTTTAATTTTTGCTATGTCGCCCTGGATAGTCTCGAACTCCTGGGCTCAAGGGATCCACTTGCCTCGGCCTCCCGAGTGGCTATGATTAGAGACGTGAGTCATGACGCCCGTAACAATAAGTTGCTGAACTTACTTTTATCATTATCCGGTCATCGTGACAGAGCAAAGACCACACGTCTCTGTGGACCAGAAAGGGGAGGAAAGCGGTCACACACAAGCCGGGCTCGGTGGCTCAGCCTGTAATCCCGCGCCTTTGGGAGGCTGAGGTGAGTGAATTGCCTGAGCCCGCGGGTTCGAGACCCACCTGAGCATCGAGATCTCATCTCTACAATAAATCAAAATGAGCCGGGCGTGGTAGTGTCCGCCTGTCGTTCCAGCTACTAGGAAGACTGAGGCAGAAGGATCACCGGAGCCCAGCAGGTCGAGGCTGCGGTGGCTGGGAACGGCCACTGCACTCCAGTCTGAGCGACAGAGTGAGACTCCAACTCAAAAAAAAAAAAAAAGAAAGGGGTCGCACAGGAAGACCAAAGAGGCTAAATACGTTTTTGGTGCCTCCAAGAGCCTATGGGTCTTGGGGCCTGAGTCTCGGAATCCAGAGGAACTGGCCTGCCCGGATGGGGGGGCCAGCACAGATGCCAGCTCCAACAAAGACAATGCATTTCCTTTTTTCTTTTTTTTTTTTTGAGTTGGAGTCTCACTCTGTACCCAGACTGGAGTGTGGCCACCGCAGCCTCGACCTGCTGGGCTCTGGCGATCCTTCTGTCTCAGCCTTCCAAGTAGCTGGAGCTACAGGTACGTGCTACCACACCAGGCTAATTTTTGATTTATTGTAGAGATGAGGTCTTGCTAAGTTGCCCAGGCGGGTCTCAAACCTGCGGGCTCAGGCAATTTGCTCACCTTGGCCTCCCAAAGCGCTGGGATTACAGGCTGAGCCACCGAGCCTGACTGACAATGCATTTCCAAGCATCCTATGGGAACTTTCTTCTCATATTGAGACTCAGAAAACGACAACCCAAAGTGTGGCATTTTGGTATGTTGCATATTTTGAACTAAAGGAGATTGGACAGTCTCAGAAGTAAAGACTCTCTCTGCCCTGATTTTTCCTGCTCCCCTTTCTACCCCAAAGCAGCAACAGAGACTAGAATTCCTCTTCCCCAAGGTAGGTCATAGAAAGTAGAAATATTGGGCCGGGCATGGTGGTTCATGCCTGTAACCCCAGCACTTTGGGAGGCCAAGGCAGGAGGATCACTTGAGGTCAGGAGGTCGAGACCAGCCTGTGCAACATAGCAAGACCTCATCTCTACAACAAATAAAAATAATTTTTAAAAAAGGAAGTAGAAATATTGGCTGGCCATGGTAGCTCATGTCTGTAATCTCAGCACTTGGGGAGGCTGAGGCGGGAGGATCCCTTGAGGCCAGGAGTTCAAGACCAGCTTGGACAACATAGCAAGACCTTGTCTCTACAACAAAGAAAAAATTAGTCAGGTGTGGTGGCACACGCCTGTAGTGACAGTTTGAGTTCGAAAATTTGAGGTTGTAGTGAACTATGATGGTGTCACTGGACTCCGGCCTGGGCAAAAGAGCAAGATCCCATCTCTAAAAAATAAATAAATAAAAGTAGAAATAGACTTCCGCCTTTCTGCACAGGGGCCGGCTGTAAGGAAATTCTCTGACCCGCCTGGTCTGACAGGTGGTAAGACCCTCATGCCCGAGGGGGCCTACCCCATTCCTGGAAATAAGTGGCGAAAGGTTGCTACGCAGAGAGACAGGAAGAGTCTGAACCACAGGCCTTGCCGGTTTCCCTCACTCAGCCTGTTCCCATGAGGTCGCACTCTCCTTGTCCAATCACGTTTCAACATGGCTGGCCGCTTTTCCCTGAACCTAAGCACAAAACAGACTGTTTTCCCTGGGTCTTTGGGCCTTCATTCTGAAGGCTCCTGTGTCCCCCGAAATAATGACTCCACAACTTTGTCGTGTTTTGCTCTTGTCAACCTGTCCTTTGCTGTAGGGGGGTCAGCAGTGATCCTTATGGTGGGGAGGAAAGAGATCATACCTCTTCCACCCCTGAACCTGGAAGGGAGATTCCGGAAAGAGACTGTGAGAGACAGTACCGGGAATAGGATCACAGCGTGCCAGTTCCTGCTTATGGGTTTAAGATGCCCTGGGTTTTGTTTTTTGTTTTTAATCACACGTATGAATTTATTTCAGTGACAGAACATTGTGTATAAGGGCTCTCACAGTTAATTCCTGACCGGTGTGTGCTTAGTTTATTTCATCTGAAGGAGACAGAAAAACTCAGAGAAGCAGTGTGGAACTAGAATATACAAGTTTATTTTTTTCCTTCCTTTTTTTTTTTTGAGGCTGGAGTGCAGTGGCACTTTCATGGCCCCCACAGCCTCGACCTGCTGGGCTCAGGCGTTCTTTCCGCCTCAGCCTTCCAAGTAGCTGGAACTACAGGGGTGTACCACCATGCCCAGCTATCTTTTTGATTTATTGTAGAGATGAGGTCTCGCCAAGTTACCCAGGCTGGTCTCGAACCCCTGGGCTCAGGCAATCCTCTTGCCTCTGCCTCCCAAAGTGCTGGGATTATAGGTATGCGCCACCGCGCCCAGCTTACAAGTTTCTTTTTTTCTTTTCTTTTTTTTGTTTTTTGAGTTGGAGTCTCACTCTATTGCCCAGACTGGAGTGCAGTGGCCACTCCCAGCCACCACAGCCTCAACCTGCTGGACTCTGGCGATCCTTCCATCTCAGCCTTCCAAGTAGCTGGAACTATAAGCATGAGCTACCATGTCCGGCTAGTTTTTTTTTTATTATTTATTGTAGAGATGAGGTCTAGCCAATTTGTCCAGGCAGGTCTCGAACCCTTGGGCTCAGGCAATCCACTCACCTTGGCCTCCCTAAGCGCTGGGATTACTTGTAGGCTGAGCCACCGAGCCCGGCCAAGTTTCTTTTTTTCTCAAGTGGACCACACTTGGAGGTGGCTTCTCCAGGGCTGGTGCGGCAGCTCCATGAACATCAGAAACTTGGATCACTTCCTTGTTGGTGTTCTGTCATCCTTAACATGTGGCTTTTAACTCATGATCCAAAATGCCTGCTTCCGCTCCAGCAGTTGCATGCCTATTCCTAATTGCAGCAGAAATGAAGAAGAGGAAAGAGCCTGCCATCCCCTGCCTTTGACTGACACTTCTTCTTACACCTCATGGAAGAACTTATTCACATAGCCATACAGGCAGTAAGGGATACTGGGAGATGCAGCTTTTATTTGGGGGGTGGGAGAATATACCCTGCAAAATGCAGGGTTCTATGGGAAAGAAGATAGAGAGAACAGACACTGGGGAATAGTTTGCAGTCTCGGGCCACCGCAGTCTTCCTTCATTCTGGGGAGGGCAGCCTCATTCTTGTATGTTCCTTGTTCCTGTGTGTCACTCTTAAGTCCCCACCACAGAACCAGAACTGCTCAAAGAGCCAGATGTGAGCCTCCAGCAAAACCCTTAGCCTGGCATTCAGGGCCCTCGGCCATAGGTTCTCATCAACTGCCACGACCCCATCGGCCTTTGCCCAGCCTGTCTGAGCCTCCTGCCTGCTCCGATTCCTGCCTCACCAGATGGTTCCGTCCACCTGAAAGTCCCTCCCAGACCTCCGCTGCCCAGAGCACTCCTGGTCACCTCGACGGCCCACTGCCCAAACGTGGCCCTGTCGGAACAGCCCAGCTGGGCCTCTGGGGGGAGAATCCGAATCCCTGTCTCCCGCCTTCCCTTGGGCTTCCAGAGTCTTCCGTCATCCTCTATTTATAGTTGGAGTCAGGTGCCCCTGGACACGTTGCCGGGAGAGCCGGTTCTGTGACCTGCCCGGGGAAGGGCTGGGATTTTCCAGGACGGCTCCGTGGCCTGACGTCCCCCTCGCTGTCTGGCAATGGGGGGATGGAGCCCCCACACCCAGGCGGCCCTTATCACGGGCACCCCGATTCCTCAGCCTCGCCGTGGACCCTGGAGGCCGGGAAGGTGCCATCTCCAGTCGCGGGCCCACCTCTCGCCACAGGGCGGTGACCTGAGTTGTGGGCTGGGGTTAGGTGGTCTCTGTGTTGGGGAGGGGACTGAGTGGGGTCAGGCTTGCTCTGGGGGAGGGTCCCTGCTGCAAGAGCTGGGTGCCCAGGGCAGGGACTGCCAGCGACTTTTTGAGGCTCTGTCCTCGGACCCGCCGCCCGGGCAGGTTCACACCACCTACTCCGCTCCAGAAAGCCCAGCAGGGGGAGAAGAAGGGCCCTGCGTCCCCACACTCAATGTCACGTTCACCC
>NW_007064586.1:89833-92358 GCF_000164805.1 Carlito syrichta | reverse complement strand
CCCCCCCCGCCCATCCAGCGCAGCTCCTCCCAGCCAGCTCTACTCCGACTCAGAACACTGGGAAAGCTGGATCCTTCAACCTCTCCAAGCCGCTGTTCAATCTCAGCCTCCCCGACGCCCCTCCGGAAGGCCTCTCTGCACCCAGATCAAAAGCTGTCACAGTCCCCATTCTTCCAACAGGCTGACAGATTTGAATTCTGAGACAGCGCGACCTGGCTCAGACCCCCGGCCTCTGCACCCGCCCCCCACCTACACACCCACTTTCAGATAGAGACACCAACACAACGCTGAGGACACCACTAGTCGTGGCTAGGGGGCTCCCCAAGCCCTTTTACAAGCCCTCATGCCCAGCTCTGACTGCCCGGATCCAGCCCATGACCCTTGAGAGGCGGCAGGAACACTGTGGGGCGCAGCCCTCTTGCCACTGCCAGGGCCTGTGGGCCCAGCTGGCGGGCACCTTCTTGCCCGCTGTGGGCCAGGCGGCCAGATAAATCTGTCGCACCCGCCCTGAGCCTCACCCGAGCCAGGAGTGCGTTTAGGCATTCGGGATCAGACAAACTTTGCTGTGTGACCTTGACCAAGGTCCTCACTCTCTCTGAGCCTCTGACATGTGTAGCTGCCTGCAGCTGCAGGCTCCTTCATGGGTCGGGGACTAGGAGGGGAAGGACAAACGGGTGTGCTTTCTGACTTCACCCCAGGAGCTGGCGGCCCCCAGTCCCACCTGGTTCAGAGACCACCCAGGGGAGACCTGTGGCAGAGGGGTGAAGGTGCTGGTGCCGGCCGGGAGGAGCAGTCTAGGCTGCCGCCTAGTGGACACCAGGGGAACTTCCAGCCTGGCTGATCCGTAGACCTGTCCTTCAGGGCCACCCACGGGCCCAGTACAGACCCGGTTGTGGCAAAAGTCATCTCCTTCAGGGAATCTCAGTTTCCTCTCCCACGAAACAGAGGTGCTGTTGACGCCACCACACAGGACCACAGCAGGGCTCCGGTCGGCAACCCAGGAGACGACCCGCCTTGCACAGAGCCGTGCTTTCCAAGTCCAAGAGGCCCGGGATTGCCTGGACCGCCCTGAGCTGGTGGTCAGAGCCGGGGTGAGGAGCCAGAGCCGCAGACTCCCGGTCCAGTGCTCTTGCCACTCCTGGGTGTGGGCTGAGTGTGACTTTGGACTCCCCAGGCCTGTTAACTCCACCGCATGGCTCAGGGTACTTTCAGATGTTTGGGTGGTAGTGCATGCCTGTCCCAGGAAAGAGCTCACAAATGCCCGGTTAACCTGTGGCCAGCAATTATGGGATGTGATTTCTTCCCCAGATTTTTTTTTTGAGTTGGAGTCTTACTCTGTTGCCCAGGCTGGAGGACAGTGGCACGCTCACAGCCACTGCAGTTTCAATCTGCTGGGCTCAGATGATCCTTCCGCCTCAGCCTTCCAAGTAGCTAGAACCACAGATGTATGCCACCAGGTCGGACTGATTGTTTTTTATATATTGTAGAGACGAGGTCTTGCCAAGTTGCCCAGGCTGGTCTCGAACCCCTGGGCTCAGGCAATCCTCTCACCTCAGCCTCCCAAAATGCTGGGATTATAGGTGTGAGCCACCACGCCAGGGCTTCTTCCCCAGATTTTGCAAGGATATCTCTGGTCCTGTCTCCTTCCTGGAAGACAGAAGCCTTGTGTGAGCCCCTTGTGTGACGTCCCCATGGCTGCGGCCACCCGACGCTGGTCCTGAGCAGGGAGACTTGGGGTCTTCTTGGCCAGGGCCCCACGGCCTGGGTGGAGCCTCACTTCTACTCGAAGGGAGGAATCGCAGGGCCAGGGGTGTGTATGCAGAGGAAAGAGGCCCGTCAGTGGAGAAGGGGGAAGCAAAAGGGGCCCCCAGCCCTAGAGGACGTGCTGATTCGATCTCTAAGGGTGATGAAGGGAACTTTTCTGAAATGCAGCTCAGCCATGTTGGGGCTGGCACTGGGCAGACAGGAGAGGAGACCCTCTTTGTACATAGGTTGTGTGTTCCTCTGGGGGTGGCTGAGGGTGGGACCCATGGAACGAGGGCGAGAGCCGCTATTGCTGCATCTCCAGGAATCACCTGTCAGGTGATCCTAGCAAGGCCCAGGGGCCTCGACCCTGGGGCTTCGAACCTGAAGAGGACATGCTCATAAACCCATACACATCGTGCCCTACCAGTTGGACTTTATTTTTTGAGCTAGGTCTCACCGTTGCTCAAGTTGGAGTGCAGTAGCACAATAATGGCTCACAGCAGCCTCCAAATCCTGGGCTCAGGTGACCCTTCTGCCTCAGCCTCCTGAGTAGCTGGGATTATGGGTGCACACTACCCCGCCCAGGTTGTTCCTTTTTTTAGGGGCGAGGGTCTCACTCTGTTGCTCTGGTCAACCTCAAACTCCCAAAGTGCTAGGATGACAGGTGGGAGCCACTGCACCTGTCCCTGTAGCAGCTTTTGGACAGCCCACCTGGCCTCGTGATCTTGAGGACCCTCACCCAGACAATACACACACACACACACACACACACACACACA
>NW_007064586.1:82281-89611 GCF_000164805.1 Carlito syrichta | reverse complement strand
CTGGTATTTAATGGTGACATACTTAGATGCATTCCCAATATGTCAAGACCAAGGCAAAGATGCTATCTCACAACATTTCAGTGTTTTCGGTCACTTCTCACACACACTCAGACACACACACACACACACACACACACACACACACACACTCTCACACACAGAGGAGAGAAGCAGAGTCCAGGAGGAGCGCCCATGCAGGCCCTTGGGGGAGGCAGGCTGAGAGCTGGGGGTGGCAGGGGCAGGAGGCGAGCTGTGGGGGCTGAGTGGGAGAACGGAGCTTCCTCCCCTCCAGCCAGATCACCTTGCTCAAGGCCATCCCAGGAGCCTGTGGGGCGGCCAGGACAAGGGCCTGGAGCTGGTAACCTGACCCTGGGCCTGGAGGCAACGGCTGAGCCATGGCTGAGCCAGCTTAAAGGCGCTCACCCCCGCACCCCTCCCCAGCTGAGCTGGGCTTTCACCTCCTCCCTGCCCTCCCCTCACCGGTCCCCACTCTCAGCCGCCCCTCTTCTCCCAGCTCCCCCTTTCCATGGGAGACACGCCCTCACGCTCCACCCTGCCTTTGCCAATGCTGGACCTCCCTTTTGCCTTCATCCCAACCTTTCTTCCTTTCACTCTTTCCTCCCGCCCTCCCTTCTTTCTTTCTTGTCAGGGTCTCACTCTGTCACCCAGTACTCCTTCGTACAGTGGAACAATCCCGGCTCACCACAACCTCAACCTCCTGGGCTCAGGCTATCCTTCCACCTCAGCCTCCTGAGTAGTTGAGATGGCAGGCTGAGAGCTGGGGGTGGCAGGGGCAGGAGGCATGCTGTGGAGGCTGAGTGGGGGAACGGAGCAGGTGTGTGCCACCACACCAGGCTAATTTGTATGTAGAGATGAAGTCTCACTATGTTGCCCAGACTGGTCTCGAACTCCTGGGCTCAAGCAATCTTCCCACCTCGACCTTCTGAAGTGCTGGGATGACAGGGGTGAGCCACCGCACCAGGTCTTTCTTAACCATTTATTTCTAAGTGGACATTTGAGTAGTATTAAGTCTATGCACACTGTTGGAAAGCGGATCCCCAGAACTTTCTCGTCTTGCAGATCTGAGACTCTGCACCCATTAGACAACCCTTTTCCATCCTTCCTCCCTGCCAGTCCCTGGCAACCGCCATTCTACTTCTGTTTCTATGGCTTTGACTACCTCATCTAAGGGAATCATACACGATTTGTCTTTTTGTGACTCACAATCTGTATTTTTAAAAAATCCCCAAATAGTTCTGAGGCAGTTGGCATGTGGCCTGGAGTTTGGGAACCATGGTCTGTGTCGAGCGGACAGGTGGCCTCGGCCTGTTTCTGTCTCTGTTCTTAGGAGCAAAATCAGATCCGAGTGACCCCTGAACCTCAAGTGAGAGTTCCTTTTGACCTCTGGGGAGAATTGTCTCCCAGACAGGCCCTGGAAGTCAGCTAGAGTCAGATCGGGCAACAATTCAACACCCTAAATTATTATCGCGTTCCATGACCTACATTTATATAATGTCTTTTATTGTTTATTATTTGGATTGGGGGTCTCACTCTGTGGCCCAGGCTGAAGTGCAATGGCCCGATCACGGCTCTCTGCAGCCTCAACATCCTGGGTTCTGGCGATCCTCCCACCTCAGCCTCCCGCCTCAGCCTCCCACCTCAGTCTCCTCCTGAGACTACAGCCACGCACCACCAAGCTTGGCATCCACAGTTACCTTTGAATGAAACTGTCCCTGCACGCCTGTCAAAGGCTTCCTGGTGGTTCCATCCCTGGCTCCGTCACCTGCCTCATGGCCAGCTCTCCCAGGCCTCAACTCCAAGCTCCCCAGGAAGCCTGGCTGTGGGAAGATGGCCCTGGGCTTGGTAGTCTCACTCTGAAGTTTGGCCTGATGCAGACCCTTCCAGCAAGTAGCTGGAACCACAGGCCTGCACCACCACGCCCAGTTAACTTTTTTTTTTTTTTTGAGTTGAAGTCTCACCCTGTTGCTGAGGCTGGAATGCAATGGCATGCTCACGGCCACACCAGCATTGACCTGCTGGGCTCAGGTGGTCCTTCCACCTCAGCCTTCCAAGTAGCTGGAACTATAGGTGCACACCATCACGCCCAGCTAGTTTGCTTTATTTGTTGTAGAGACGAGGTCTCATCAAGTTGCCCAGGCTGGTCTCGAACCCTGGCAACTTTTTTATTTATTGTAGAGATGAGGTCTTGCCAAGTTGCCCAGGCTGGTCTCGAACCCCAGGACTCAGGCAGTCCACTCACCTTGGCCTCCCAAAGTGCGAGGATTACGGGTGTGAGCCACTGTGCCTGGCATTGTTTGGTTTTTCTGAGTTGAGATCTTATTCTGTAGCCCAGTCTGGAGGGCAGTGGCACAATCATGGCTTACCACAGCCTCTAACTCCTGGGCTCAGGCAATCCTCCCACCTCAGTTTCCTAAGTAGCTGGAACTATAAGCATGCACCACCATGCCCAGTTAATTAAAAAAAATTTTTTTTTTGTAGAGACAAGGTTTCATCATGTTGCCCAGGGTGGTCTCAAATTCCTGGTCTCAAGCAATCCTCCTGCCTCGGCTATCAAAAGTGTTGGGATTACAGGCGTGAGCCACTGGGCCCGGCCTGAAGTCCAGTTTTGCAACCTGCCCAAGGTCATATGTCTGTTAAGTGCTGGACCCAGGATTTGAACTCAGGACTGTGTACCCCCAAGCCCCAAATCCTTAACTGCTGGGCTTGGTTTCTTTATCCTTTCTTACAGATGTGTAAGAGCTGGGACACAGGGGTCGAGCAGGTTGGCTCACGTTTGTGACATCTCTGTGTGCTGATCTGTCCACCCCATTCCAGTCGCCTGGGCTCCTCTGGCCTCAGCACCCTCCGCTCAGGCTGTCATCTCAACAATAACTGGCACCGATGACCCAGGGTCCCTGGAGCCACAGCTGCGGAACTGTTCAGGGAGCTCAGCACCACAGGGAAAAATGGAAACTGACACCTCCTGGCCCCCCGGCTCTGCACCCGGGCAGGGAACCAATCACACACTTGGGCAGGGGACGGGCCAAGGGCAGCCGCTGCCAGGGGATCAGGAGGCATAGGGAATGGAAACTGACAGTGTGGACCGAGCTGCTCACCCTTCTCACCCCATACCCCCTTCCCCCACCCTGCTCTGCTGGGAAGGAGGCTGGGGCAGGGCGGGCGGAGGCTGCAGGGCCCCGGGATGGCCCCTGGCCAGTGGGCAGGGAGGGCAGGATCACTGGGCTGGCTTCGCATAGAATGGCAGGTGCAGAGGCCACAGTGTGGCTTTAAACGGCAACTAGACCCTCGCCAGTGCTGCACCTGCAGGCTGAGCTTCCCCAGACTCCAGTGCCCTGGACCTTGTATCGCCGAGGGCCTTGGGGGTGCCAGCATGCATAGGTGCGGGGACCCCAAAAAGCTTCGCATTTATTTAAAACAACTGTGTATTTATTCTTACATGTTTTAATTTCAGTCACCTTCAATGTGTTCTCCGTTTGGATACAATACACCTATCAAGACTCTTTTTCCACGGCTCAAAACAGTTTCTGAACTCGTCAATGCAGATGCCTTTTAGTGCTTCTGCTGTTTTGTGTTTCACCTCCTCCACGTTGGCAAAATGTTTCCTTTTGAGGCCTTTTTTCCTCTGGGAAAACAAGAGAGCTGGAGAGAGATGGGGGGAATTGGGAGGGTGGGGCACAGGGGTCATGCCGCTTTTTGGTCCAAAACGGCTGAAGGTTCAGCGTGCTGTGGCCAGGTGAGCCATCATGAAATGTGCAAACAGGTTGAAAGAATCTCCAAAAAAAAAAAATTCAGCCGGGCTCGGGGGCTCAGCCTGTCATCCCAGCGCTTTGGGAGGCCGAGGTGAGTGGATTGCCTGAGCCCGCGGGTTCGAGACCTGCCCGGGCAACTTGGTGAGACCTCATCTCTACAACAAATCAAAAATTAGCCGGGTGTGGTAGCGCGCACCTGTAATTCTGGCTACTCGGAAGGCTGAAGTGGAAGGATCGCCGGTGCCCAGCAGGTCGAGGCTGTGGTGGCCGGGAGTGTGCCACTGCACTCCAGTCTGGGAGATGGAGTGAGACTCCAACTCAAAAAAAAAAATTCACCAAAGCAGAACACAGTCCCTCACATCAACGCTCGCTTGGTGCACTGATGCCAATGGGTTCCTAGAACACTCACATAGTGGGGGAAGCCTGTACTACAAGAGACCTGCCCTCCAAGAGATAATTCCGGTTTTTGGTGAGGGGGTCTCCCTTGTAAAGTGCCCTGCACCCAGGACACAGCATCATATGGGTTGACTGAATCTAAGAGAGGAGCTCTCTACACCTGGCTGCTGTGAGGGACAAGTGAGTTCTACTGTATACAGGGAAAATGGCAGACTCATGTTGGTCCCAGGTAATATTATCAGGAACAGGGACATCTCCATAATTTGCAGAGCCCAGTGCAAAATAAAAAATGTGAGTCCTGGCCAGGCATGGTGGTTCAAGCCTATAATCCCAGCACTTTGGGAGGCCGGGGTGAGAGGATTGCCTGAGTCCGCAGGTTCGAGACCAGCCTGGGCAACATGGTGAGACCTCGTCTCTACAATAAATCAAAAAATTAGCCAGGTGTGGTGACATGTGCCTGTAGTGCCGGCTACTTGGAAGCCTGAGGCGGAAGGATGGCCAGAGCCCAGCAGATTGAGGCTGCGGTGGCCAGGAGTGTGCCACTGCACTCCAGCCTGGGTGACACAGTAAGACTTCAACTTAAAAAAAAAAAAAAAAAGTGGGGCCTTTGCTCAAAAGATATTAAGAGTTTCAAGATGGCGACCACAGAGCATTAAATCAAGTGCAGGCCGTTTTGAGAACCATGTGGCCGCACGCCCCTGAAGTCGGCCGTGATGGGACACAGGACACCAGGGTTTTTATAATGGGTTCAGCAATGCGTCCTTAGGAGGACTGCTCAGGACGCTGGTGATGGGTGGAGACTTCCCCATCACTGTCTTCCTGGTCTCCAGATTATTCCAGGAGAAGCCCTTGAGACCTGGGAGCTCCGACAAGTTTCCCCTCAGCCCAGCCCCAGATTTGTTTGTCCACTATAAGAGAGCATGAGTGTGAGGGCAAAGCTCCCTTTGAGGTCATCCCCATGTTCATCCTGTCCGAGGGCACGCAGACCCAGGATGGGGCAGGATGCAGACCCGGCCTCTGACTGCCAGTCCGAGAGTCCCCTCTCGAGGGGCCAGCTGAGACACCAGGGGATGCCAGGGCTCTGCGGTGGGAGGAGGGTGTGGGGAGGACTCTCGCATGCATGTCTGCCTGGGCTGTCCCCTGGAGGCGAGGAGGGGGGGTTTCCGTTCTCTTGTCTTCTCTGTGTTTTTGCAGTGGCACAAATTGCTTTGGTAATAACAGGAAGAAACAATCAACGAACCTTCATTTAAGAAAAAGCACAGTGTTCTCATGGGAACTGAGAAGACAAGCCCCTGATGCAAAGTATGTTCAGAGAAAAACAAGAAATACAGAGCTGATGAGATTACAGCACTTGACCTTGTAACTCCTACCTGCTTGTCCTCCTATCAGAAGTTTGTTTGAGGGACCAAGAGGATCAGATCCCGGCCCTGAGATTCCGGGTGGGGATGGGAGCTGGGGCCCACGTGTGTGCGTGAGCGCGTGTGTCAGTGTGTGTGCGTGAGATTGTGTATGTGAGCGACTGAGTGTGTGTGTTCGGGGCACAGCCGGTCTCTCAGAAGCCAGGCCCCAGGCGCCCCCAGGGATGCCCAGAGAGGCCAGTGACCTGGAAAGAACACAGGCTTTGGGACCAGAGTTGGTTCCGAATCTCAGCCTCACCAAACCCCCGTGACCTCCCCTCCCCAAGGGTCAGTTTCCTCATTTATACGACAGAGAATGGCTGGGTGCAATCACGCACGCCTGTGATCCCAGCACTTTGGGAGGCCGAAGTGAGAGGATTGCTTGAGCCAGGAGTTCGAGACCAGCGTGGACAACATAGTGAGAGCTCATCTTTACAGAAAATCAAAAAAATTAGCCAAAAATTAGTGTGGTGTCCAAGCTGTTTGGGAGGCTGAGGCAGGAGGATCGCCTGAGCCCAGGAGGTCAAGGCTGTAGTGAGCTGGGATCCTTCCACTGCAATCCAACCTGAGAAACAGGGCGAGAATCCAACTCAAATAAATAAGTAGATAAGATAAGACGGAGAAAACAACGACTGTTTCACAGGATTGGAGCCGTGGGGGCTACAGAAAACGAGCTGGCACCAAGGCTCAGCACACAGTAGGTGTTCAGGCCCCCACCCCCTCCCTTCCCGCATAGGCAGCTTCAGAGGCTGATCCTTGCCGCGGCCTAGAACCCGATCCCGGGGGTCGGCAGGGAGGATCCATGGTGCTCGAGAAGGCCGGGCCTTGGCGTCCCACCCTGCCACCACTCCACCCATCGCGGGTGTCCCCAGCCTCGAGTCAGCCGTGGACTGGCGCCGTGCCTCGGACGGACCCCGGAGTCATTCGGCGGAGCGTGGGGGCCTCTAGTGGCCTCGCCGGGGACTGCGCCTGCCAGTGGGAACCCTCCCACCGGGAACAGCGAAGGTTTCTTGACTCTTTTGAGGTGCCGGGGCTTACGTGGGCGCTGTGAGGGGGGCGGGGGATGCCCACGCCGGGGAAGCCCATCACCAGGAGAGCTGCAGAAGCTGACCCACCCCACTCCTACCTCCCACCCCTGCGTTCAATCAGGGGACTCAGGGTGAGACACCCCATCTCCCACAGTGGCCTCTTTTGCCCCACAGAAAACCTGGAAGGATCAAGAGCTCAAAGATCATTAGGAGTATTTTATTCATTCATTCCTCCATTCATTCATTCATTCATTTATTCATTTATCACTCTGTTGCCCAGGTTGGAGGGCCGTAGCAGCTCTTGCCCACTGCAGCACTGACCTGCTGGGCCCCGGGGATCCTCCGCCTCAGCTTTCCAAGTAGCTGGAACTACAGGCACGCGCTACCACACCCAGCTAATTTTTTATTTATTGTAGAGATGAGGTCTTGCCAAGTCACCTGAGCTGGTCTCGAACCCCTGGGCTCAGGCAATCCTCTAGCCTCGGCCTCCCAAAATGCTAGGATTACAGGCTGAACCACTCCGCCCAGCCTCATTTATTTATTTATTTATTTATTTTAATTTATTTTTTGAGTTGGAGTCTCACTCTGTCACCCAGGCTGGAGGGCAATGGCCACTCCCAGCCACCGCAGCCTCGACCTGCTGGGCTCCGGCGATCCTTCTGCCTCAGCCTTCCAAGTACTGGAACTACGGCGCGCGCTACCACGCCCGGCTAGTTTTTTATTTATTGTAGAGATGAGG
>NW_007064586.1:72057-82261 GCF_000164805.1 Carlito syrichta | reverse complement strand
GAACCCGTGGTCTCAGGCAATCCACTCACCTCAGCCTCCCAAGGCGCGGGATTACAGGCTGAGCCACCAAGCCCAGCTCATTTATTTATTTTTAATAGAGATGGGGTCTCACCATGTGAGACTCCTCTGGCCTCTTATGATTATTAAAGGTATAAAAGGACCAGGTGTGGTGGCTCACACCTGTAATCCCATCACTTTGGTAGGCAGAGGTGAGAGGATTGCCCGAGTCTAGGGGTTCGAGACCAGCCTGGGCAACTTGGCAAGACCTCATCTCTACAATAAATAAAAAAATTCACTGGGCATGGTGTCACATGCCTATAGTTCCAGATACTTGAATAGCTGAGGCAGAAGGATCGCCTGAACCCAGCAAGTCGAGGCTGTGGTGGCCATGAGCATGTCACTGTACTCCATCCTGAGTGACAATGAGATTCCAATTCAAAAAAAAAAAGGTATAAAAAGGCAGGTAAGTGGGGTCAGGAGTTGTGCTTCCTTGCTCCTCTCCATGCACAATGGAAACTGCTAGACACGTGCTTAAAACAAGTGGTGTGGATCAGCCCAGATGAGGAAACCGATGTGTAAGGGGGCTTAGCTCAGCGGTCTCCAACCCTTTTGGCATCCGGGACCAGTTTCGTGGAAGACAATTTTTCCATGGAGGGGGCAAGGGAGATATGATTGGGCAGCAGATTCTCATACTTGTGCAACCTGGACCCCTGGCATGCGCAGTTCACAGTAGGGTTCACACTTGTATGAGAATCTAATGCCGCTGCCGGTCTGCAGAAAGCAGGGCTCCACTCTCCGCCGCTCACCTGCTGTGCGGCTGGTTCCTAACTGTGGTCCAGGATTTGGGGGCCCTTGGTTTAGGTGATTAGGCCAAACTGGCAGAGTCAGGATTGGAACCCAGGTCTAACCAGCTCCAGAGCCCAAGCTTTTCTCCGTCTAGTGGGGCAGCCCGTGACTTGCCAAGCAAATTTACTCACCTATCTGAGACTTGGAATTCTCCCTGGTGAGGCCAGTTGTTTTGTTTAGTTGTATTTTGTTGTTGTTGCTTTTGAGTAGGAGTCTCACTCTGTTGCCCAGGCTGGAGTGCAGTGGCAGGCTCATAGCCACCGCAGCCTTGGCCTGCTAGGCTCAGGCGATCCTTCCACTTCAACCTTCCAAGTAGCTGGAACTACAGGCGCACGCTAACCACGCCTGGCTAATTTTTTATTTGTTGTAAAGATGAGGGCTCTCCAAGTTGCTGGGGTTGGTCTCAAACTCGCAGGTTCGGGCAATCCACTCGCCTTGGCCTCCCAAGGCGTGGGATTACAGGCTGAGCCACCGAGCCCAGTAGCACTGGGATTTTTAAAGTGAGTCTAATGAGCAACAAGGCTTGAGAAGGGCCTTGCAGACCATAGCACAGAGATTAACCTTTATTCTGTTGAGTGTTAAGCCTAAAGAAGCCCCCACAAAAGATCCACTCAGTTGTCTTTTGTGATGTATTAGTTAGATAAAATTCACATCTTTCTAGTGTGTCATTCAGTGGAGTTCAGTGTACAGTAAGTCCCCTACATATGAACCTTCAGGTTATGAACTTCAATGATGCACACGTATGTGTTTTAGTTTTAGTTTTTGTTTTTGAGTTGGAGTCTCACTCCGTCGTCCAGGCTGGAGGGCAGGGGCATACTCCCGGCCACCGCAGCCTCGACCTGCTGGGCTCCGGTGATCCTTCCGCCTCAGCCTTCCAAGAAGCTGAACTACAGGTGCACGCTACCACACCCGGCTAATTTTTTATTTATTGTAGAGACGAGGTCTCACCAAGTTGCCCAGGTGGGTCTCGAACCTGTGGGCTGAGGCAGTCCACTCACCTCAGCCTCCCAAAGCACAGGGTTACAGGTTGAGTCACCGAGCCTGGTGTTTTTTTATATGTTACTTCTCTCCAACAGGTATCAGTGCAGGCTGCTAAATACACACAGTATCATATAGTCAGTTGTGTTAGTTGGTAGAGGCTGCAATGAACCATGACCGTCTAAGTTTCTTAGACTTACAAGAAATGAACTTGTGAAGGCACTCTTGGAACCAAACTCGTTTGTATGTTGGTTACTTTCTGTAATCACAAAGTTGTGCGACTATTGCCATCCAATTGCAGAACACATTCAACACTCCAAAAAGAAACTGTGTACTGTTTAGCAGTCACTCCCTATACCCTTTCCCTAGCCCTCGGGGACCCTAATCCACTTTCCGTCCCTATGGATTTGCCTGTTGTGGGCATTTTGCATAAACAGAATCATACAATGTGTGGCCTTTTGTGTTCTCTCTCTTAGCATAATTTCAAGGTCCATCCATGTTGTAGAGTGTTAGGACTTTATTCCTGTTTATTACCGCATAATATTTCACTGTATGGACAGACCACTTTTTTATTTTTTTGGAGCTGTAGTCTCACTCCATCACCCAGGCTGGAGTACAGTTGCATGCACGCTCACAGCCACCTCAGCCTCGACCTGCTGGGCTCAGGCGATCCTGCTGCCTCAGCCTTCCAAGTAGCTGGAACTACAGGTACGTGCCACCATGCCTGTCTAATTTTTTAATTTATTGTAGAGATGAGGTTTTGCCAAGTTGCCCAGGCTGGTCTTGAACCCCTGGTCTCAGGCAATCCTCTTGCCTTGGCCTCCCAAAGTGCTGGGATTACAGGCTTGAGACACCACGCCTGGCCTCAGACCACATTTTAAAAGTCCATTCACAGACAGACACGGTGGCTCACACCTGTAATCCCAGCACTCTGGGAGGCTGAGGTGGGAGGATTGCTTGAACCCAAGGTCAAGGCTATAGTGAGCCGTGACCCTGCTACTGTACTTCAGCCTGGGTGACAGAGTGAGACCCAGACTCAAAAAGTTACAGTCCATTCATTAGTTGGCAGATGGTTCTCTAACATTCTCTTGGCCAATTGACTCAGGTGGCAAGGCTGAGAGGGGCATCAGGAAGCCTGGACACTGCCCCTCGAGCCTGTAGGAAAGAAAATCCAGAGAAGAGAGGAGAAAACCAGCCCCTCAGGCCAGCCTGGTGGCTCACACCTATAATCCCAGCACTTTGGGAGGCTGAGGCAGGAAGACTGCTTGAGTATAAGAGTTTGAGACTAGCCTGGGTAACATAGTGAGACCTCATCTCTACAAAAAAATAAAAAAAATTAGTCAGACATGGTGGCACGTGCCTATAGTCCCAGCTACTTAGGAGGCTGAGGCAGGAGGATCACCTGAGCCCAAGAGGTAGAAGTTGCAGTGAACCATGATTGTGTCACTACATTCCAGCCTGGGTGATGGAGTGAGATCTGACTAAAAGCTAAAACATAAAAAAAGGAACAAGGAAGCTTTTTATACTGATAGGAAGATCACTGGGATGGTTTTAATGAAAAAGTCCAGTTACAAGACTGTGTTTATAGTGTTACTTCTGTGTCAGAAAGGGGAGGTGTCAGTCGGGCATGGTGGCTCATGCCTGTAATCCCAGCACTTTGGGAGGCTGAAGTGAGAGGATTACCTGAGCCCAGGGGTTTGAGACCAGCCTAGGCAACTTGGTGAGACCTCGTCACTACAATAAATCAAAGAATTAGCTGGGGATGGTGGCGCATGCCTGTAGTTCCAGCTACTTGGAAGGCTGAGGTGGAGGGATCGCTGGAGCCCAGCAGGTCGAGGCTGTGGTGGCAGTGAGCGTGCCACTTCACTTTAGCCTGGGCGACAGAGTGAGACTCCAACTCAAAAAAAAAAACAAAAAAAAAACAGGGGAAATGTCTTAGTGGGTTCAGGATACATAACAGAATGTCATCGACCCGGGTGGCTGAGAAACAGCAGAAATGTGTCTCTCACAGTTCTGGAAGCACAGGCGTCAGCGTGGGCAGGCTCTGGTGAGACTCCTCTTCCAAGCTGCAGCCTGTCAACTGATTGTGCTCCCATGGGTGGAAAGAAGGTGAGAGAGCTCTGGGGGTCCCTTTTATAAGGGCATGAATCCCATCCCCCAGGACCCTACCCTCCTGACCCAGTTGCCTCCCAAGGCTCCTCCTCCTGGGACCATACTATAGGGCTGGGGATTTCAACCTAAGAATTTGGCGAGGGGGAAGGGCGGGCTCTGAAGGTGGGAGCCCACTGTAGGAGGAGAGAAAACACGGACAGTCAGTGATGGAAGAAGGGGTCACCCGCAGAGACAGGAAAAATGGAGCAAACAGGATGGGGGTGGGAACTAGACTTCCCAGCCCCTGCCTTTACAGTGTTTTGGTATTTGAACCACAGGGCTAGATTACCTGGTCCAAAAGCCGTCATTATTTTTAATTTCATTTATGTATTTATTTATTTATTGTTTTGAGTTGGAGTCTCACTCTGTTGCCTAGGCTGGAGTGAAGTGGCTTGATCATGGTTCACTGCGGCTTCAACCTTCTAGGCTCAGACGATCCTTCTGCCTCAGTCTCCTTAATACCTGGGACTACAGACGTGCGCCACCACACCTGGCTAATTTCTTGATTTTTTTTTGTAGAGACGAGGACTCATTACATTGCCCAGGCTGGTCTCAATGCCCTGGGCTCAAGCAATCCTCCTGCCTCAGCCTCCCAAACTGTTGGGATTACAGGCGTGAGCCACCACGCCTGGCCCATCATCATTTTTTGAAACACTACACGTGGAAGAATGACCTCCCATCCCAGAAACACAAGGAAGGCTTGGAACAGGAGGGGGCTTGGCGGGCTGCGGTGCACTCTGGGTGTTCCTGCAACACCTCAGGGCAGCACCCATCAGTCTGTCTGTCTAATGCTTCAGCTCACGGGGAAGGCCTTGGGCCATCTCTGGGAGTGTTGACTGCCATTCTACTGGACTGGCTATGAGGAACAAGACACAGGTAAAAGACAGGGGTTCCTTCCCCTCCTCAAAGACCCCTCAAGCTTTCTGTTGAGGGCAAAGACCCTGGGGTTTCCTCGGCTTCCCTGTCTTGGCACAGCGCCTGCACATAGTAGGCACCTGGCAAGATTTGTTTAATTAAGCGCTCCCCTGCCCGCCTGGTTATTTCACCCTTTGGGTGGTAAGCCTCTTACACAAATCTGCCCCTGAGGCTTAAGCCTTGGAGTTGCTGGTACGAGGGGCCATATTGCTTTAATCAGATAATCAGATTATGCCCTTCCCTCGCGTCTGGCGGAGATCAGCGCTTTAAGGAAAGGCAATGAAAGCAGAAAGCATCCGTCCCATCGGGCAGATATCAAGTGCTTGCCACGTTTGGCCACAGGCCTGGGTTCTGCCGGGCAGCACGTCCTCGGCCTTGCCTTGCTAAGGCAGCCTGTTCTCCGCACGCCCTCCGTGCAGGTGACCAATTGTGGGTAACATGATAGAGCTCGGCAAGCATCAGGTGCCATGCAGACAACATCTCCCTGAGCCCTCACAGTCGTCCTGGATCTGAATTGCTTTCGCTATCACACATGTGCGGATGCAAGCAACAGCAACAGAACCCAACCTGGCTTCAGCAGAAGGAAATTCCATGGGGTCCCGCAGCGGGAGGTCAGTAGGCCTCAGGTCTGGCGAGATCAAGGTTCTGGCTGTTCCTCCGCCTGCCTCTGTACCTGTTTGTCTTCACATTGACTTCCCTCATGGCCACAGATGGCCACTAGGAGCAGCAGGGCAGGGTGCTTCCTTGTTCCGGTGCGGCAGGAGAGAGACTGAGCTTTCTTTCTGGAAATGAGGAAACTGCGAGTAAGCCTCACATCACATCTCATCTCATTAGTCAGATTGGCTTAGACCTGCCCATCCCGTAATCCAGTGATTCGTAACCCTGAATGCATGTCAGGATCCCACAGAGAGGTTTTAGAAAAATACCGGTGCCCAGGCACCAGCCCAGTCCTATCAAAACGGAAATTTTGAGGGTGAGGCCCAGGCATCGACATTTTTTTTTTTGAGTTGGAGTCTCTGTCACCCAGACTGGAGTGCAGTGGCACGCTCATGGCCACCGCTGCCTCGACCTGCTGGGCTCAAGCAATCCTTCTGCCTCAGCCTTCCAAGTAGCTGGAACCACAGGCGAACACCACCCTGTCCAGCTAATTTTTTGACTTATTGTAGAGACAAGGTCTCACCAAGTTGCCCAGGCTAGTCTCGAACCCCTGGGCTCAGGTAGTCCTCTCGCCTTGGCCTCCCAAAGTGCTGGGATGACAGGCGTGAGCCTCCACGCTTGGCTGAACTTCGGGCATTGACTTCAGAGGCAGTCTTCTGCCCAGCGACAGGGAACCCAAAATGACTGAATGACATTTGTCGGGAAGCTTCACACCTGTGGCCCACTGCCCTGAGTGTACCAGCAATTAATAAGTCTAATAAATCCTGTAATTTTCTTGTGAATAGCATAATTATATTGCTTGGCAATTTGTGTGTGTGCTAAAGCATTAATTTGTTAAATGTAAACATCTAAAATACACCGCAATCATTGTAAGCCGTGTTAGCACACCTTGGCTTTTTAAAAAATCTGGGCGCTTCCAGAACTGGAAAGAGCCCAGGACTCTCTCGGCTTCTAGAGATTCCGAAACTGATGTCTAGCGCAGGCTGGGCCACCTAGCCCTGGACCCTTCGCTTCTGTGGAAGTCTGAGTTTTTGTTTGTTTTTTTGGGTTTTTTTGAGTTGGAGTCTCACTCTGTCACCCAGACTGGAGTGTAATGGCCACTCCTGGCTACCGCAGCCTCGACCTGCTGAGCTCCAGTGATCATTCCGCCTCAACCTTCCAAGTAGCTGGAACTACAGGGCGCGCTACCACACCCGGCTATTTTTTATTTATAGTGGAGATGAGGTCTCGCCAAGTTGCCCAGGCAGGTCTCGAACCCGGGCTCAGGCAATCCACTCACCTCGGCCTCCTAAAGTGCTGGGATTACAGGTTGAGCCACCGGGAAGTCTGAGTTTTTTATCCCAATTTTCGCTGTCCTGCAGTGATGAGCAACATTGCCCATTTATCATGACCTCATGGTGGGTGGAGTGTACTCTCTGCTCCTTGACTCCTAGATTCCTGGCCCAGGAAATCCTTCCTCCTCAGCCTCCGAGTACCTGGGACTATAGGTGCATGCCACCACACCTGGCTCGCTTATTTAATTTATTTAGTGTAGAGACAAGTCCTCACTATGTTGTCAAGGCTGGTCTCTAACTTATGGGCTCAAGCAATTGACCTGCCTCGGCCTCCTAAAGTGCTGGGATTATAAGGCGTGAGCCTCCATGCCCGGCCTACTTCACTTATTAAATACATGCATGTTACCCTCTCGACAAACCAGCCAGAGAGTCTTATCACTGCTCTGTGGATAATAGAACTCAAGTCAACAGAGGTCAAATGACTTAGCCAAGGTCACAGAATAGGTGAGTGGCTGAGTCAAGGCATGAAAACAATTCTGCCTGATTCCAAATTATGTGTCATCTCTCTGTCCCACACATTTACTGGGAGCTTGGTCCATCACAGGCAATAATGAATGTTGGTGAATGAATGAGTGAACAGGCATGGCTAGGTGGAAAAGCAGGCTGGATTGTGATGAAAATGCTTCATCCAGTGCCCTCCTTCTTTCATTTGGCTTTTTTTTTTTTTTTGAGTTGGGGTCTCACTCTATCCCGCAGGCTGGAGTGCAGTGGCATAATCACAGGCTACCATAGCCTTGACCTCCTGGGCTCAGGTGATCCTCCTACCTCAGCCTCCCGAGAAGCTGCGACTATGTGTGCGCCACCATGTCCAGCTAAGTTTTGTATTTTTTTGTAGAAATGACATCTGGCTATTTGGCCCAGGCTGGTCTTGAACTCCTGGGCTCAAGTGATCCTCCTGCCTTGGCTTCCAAAAGTGCTGGGATTACAGCGTGAGCCACCACGCCCAGCCCACCCGGCTTTTAATTGGGCTGGGGACTGGTTGGCAAATGGGGACCTCCCTAGATTGGTTGAGGGGAAGAGGAAGGGCCCGGTGGAAGGGCCCGGTGGATGCTGCCCTGGGTGGGGATGTCGGGTCAAGTCCTGGCTCTGCCGCATCTGCTGTGGGTGCGGGGCCAGTTACTTTCCAGACTCTCTGAGACTCTGCTGATTCTCGAGTCAAAGTGCGACCCTGCAGGAAGGAGTGCCAGGGAGCAGCAGAGCAGAGAAAGCCAGGGCCACCTTCGGAGCGCCGGCGCCTGCCCCTCTGTCCTCTGCTGTCTGCAAAACAACTCCCTCTCTCCCAGAGGGAAACCCTAGCCCTGCTGAGCTGGCAGGTTCTGGGGTCCAGACAGCTGCGTCCCTCACCCCCTGGTGGTCCAGAGTGATGGCCTGTCCCTCCGGAGGGCAAGGACAAGTGTAGGGCATCCTCCAAGCAGCAGTGCACCCTGGACTTCACCCACAGGCTGGACCCAGAGGGTCCAAGGCCAGAGTCACCGAGGCCTCTCCTGATGGAGAAGGACAGGCAGAGCCTTGTGGCCTGGCACAAAGGAGAGAGAAAGCATGTCCCAGCTCTGGTCACTTGGGCCCTCGCAGTCTCAGCTTCCTTGATACAGAAATCAAAATTCCCACATTAGCTGGGCACCGTGGCTCACGCCTGTCATCCCAGCACTTTGGGAGGCTGAGAAGAGAGGATTGTCTGAGTCCGGGCGTTCGACACCAGCCTGGGCAAATTGGTGAGACCTCATCTCTATAATAAATCCAAATATTAGCTGGGCGTGGTGGCGCATGCCTATAGTTCCAGCTACTTGGAAGGCTGAGGCGAAAGGATCCCCTGAGCTCAGCAGGTCAAAGCTGCGGTGGTCAAGAGCATTCCACTACACTCCAGCCTGGGAGACAGAATGAGACTCTGACTCAAAAAAAAAAATTAATGAAAAGTAATTGTCAGCCGGGCTCGGTGGCTCAGCCTGTAATCCCGTGCCTTTGGGAGGTTGAGGTGAGTGGATTGCCTGAGCCCACGGGTTCGAGACCCTCCTGGGCAGTGAGACCTCATCTCTACAATAAATAAAAAAAATCAGCCGGGCGTGGTAGCGCATGTCTGTAATTCCGGCTACTCGAAAGGCTGAGGTAGAAGGATCGCCGGAGCCCAGCAGGTAGAGGCTGTGGTGGCTGGAAGCGGCCACCCCACTCCAGACTGGGCAACAGAGTGAGACTCCAACTCAAAAAAAAAAAAAAAAAGAAAAGAAAAGAAAAGTAATTGTCACCCTAATTCAGCATCACTCATGAATGTCAGGGTGCTTCTGGTGTCACGCAAAGTGAAATCCAACCATCATCCACTATGCCTCCTCACCCAAAATGCCTAATAACTTGAATTTAACAATTTCTAGTTTACCAGAAAGACAGGAGACAAAGGAATGAACTTAACCACGCAAGAGGGAAACAAGGAGACAGAGCCTGAAGGTGGACATTTTGGAAAACAACAAGTCCTGTCTTCCCAAGTCATTGTCATTAGAAAAAAAAAAGCCGGGCTCAGTGATTAAGCCTGTCATCCCAGCACTTTGGAGGCTGAGGCAAGTGAATTGCCTGAGGCCACGGGTTGGAGATCATCTCTACAATAAATCAGAAAATAAGCCAGGCATGGTAGTGTGCACCTGTAGTTCCGGCTACTTGGAAGACTGGGGCAGAACGATCTCCGGAGCCCAGCAGATGGATGCTGGGGTGGCTGTGATCATGCCACTGCACTCCAGCCTGGGGGGACGGAGTGAGACTTCAACTCAAAAAAAAAAAAAGAACTTGCCAGAGTAAGAGACAGAAGGGCATCCAAGCCGTAGTGCTGCAGAGTACTGGACACCACCCTAGCTTGCAGGAATAGGCCTATGGGACATTCAGGGGACAATATTTGCGTATGTCTGTGCATGAGATAAATGAAGATGTATTGACTGGAACGACTGAGATTGTTAACTGACAGGACAGAATGATCTCATCTTGATTTAATCAATTACACATGCACACAAACGGATCTGGGAGGGCAGATGTGAAGTGTTCCCAGGGATTCTCTCCAGGTGGTAGGAAGAATGGTTGTAATTTCTTGTTTTTGCTCATCTGCATGTTCCAACTCTGTACAATGCACATACTCAGCTTTGGGGGCTCAGAAAACAATACCCCAAGACGCGGTGTAGTGGCTCACACCTGTAATCCCAGCACTTTAGGAGGCCAAGATGGGACGATCACTTGAACCTAAGTTTGAGATCAGTCGGCAACATAGTGAGACTCCTGTCGCTATAAAAAATAGCAAAATAAACCGGGCTCAGTGGCTCAGCCTGTAATCCCGTGCCTTTGGGAGGCTG
>NW_007064586.1:69487-72037 GCF_000164805.1 Carlito syrichta | reverse complement strand
CGGGAGCGGCCACTGCACTCCAGTCTGGGTGACAGAGTGAGACTCCAACTTAAAAAAAAAAAATAGCAAAATAAATAATAAAAGATTAAAAAATAGTAAAAGGAAGGAAGGAAGGAGGGATGAAAATGATATCTCAAAGTATAGCACTTTGGCATGCTAAGCACTTTTTTTTTTTTAGTTGGAGTCACTCTGTCGCCCAGGCTGGAGTGCAGTGGCATGCTTATGGTCACCGCAGTCTCGACCTGCTGGGCTCAGGCGATCCTTCCACTTCAGCCTTCCAAGTAGCTGGAACTACAGGTGCGTGCCACACACCAGGCTAATTTTTTTTTATTCATCGTAGAGATGAGGTCTCGCCAAGTTGCCCGGGTGAGTCTCAAACCCGTGGATTCAGGCAATCCTCTCACCTCTGACATCCCACAGTGCTGGGATTTTAGGTGTGAGCCACCGCACCCGGCCTGATGCTTTTAACTAAAAGAGATTGGAAGGCTTAGGAGGCAGTCTCTCTCTGAACTTCTCCTGTGCTCCTGTCTCCTGCCTCTCTTCCTCCCTGAAGCAAATCCTAGAAACCAGAAACTTCTTCCCGAACCATAGAAACTAGAACCTCTCCCCAACCCAAGTCATGAAACCTAATAGGTCACTCTCTCCCTCCGCCCTTGAAGACCCCCACTCCAGAAAGCATTGTGCCCTGTACTCCAGAGAAAGGAAGCTGCACAGAGAGGTCAAGATCCTATCTCTGAAAAGAAAAAAAGAAGAAGAAGAAAAGAAAAAAATCTGAACAGGCGGGGCTGCTGGGCTTTCCCTCTTAGTCTATTCCCATAGGCCACGCCCTTTTGTCAATCACAGTTCTTCATGACTGTCCATTCTGCATCAAATCTAAGCAAAAAAGTAGACAGTTTCCCTGGGCCTCAGCATCTTCATTCTGAAGGCTCCCTCGTCAGGTAAAACTTGAATGCAATACATTTGTTCTGCTTTCATCTGACTAACCTGTATTCTGTTGTAGGTGTGTTGGCTGTGACCCTCGTGATGGATGAGGAAAGATGTCACACCTTTCTGCCCCTGTACAGCTTCAGTGATTGTAAAAGTTATTTTATTTTATTTATTTGAGTTGGAGTCTCACTCTGTCGCTCCCGGCCACCGCAGCCTCGACCTGCTGGGCTCCGGCGATCCTTCCACCTCAGCCTTCCGAGTAGCTAATTTATTTTTTATTTTTATTGTAGAGATGAGGTCTCGCCTGCCCAGGCATGTCTCGAACCCGTGGGCTCAGGCAATCCACTCACCTCAGCCTCCCAAAGGCGCGGGATTTCAGGCTGAGCCACCGAGCCCAGCTTAAAAGTTATTTTAAACCAGAGAAGTTTTCTGCACAGTCCCTGAGTCTTCTATGGCCTTGGCCTCCTCTGCCAGCTCCTGCCCCATTCAGGACCTGTCATCAATGCTGACTCCAGTACCATCTCAGCAGACGGCCTCCCCTCTCTGGGAACACCACCCTCCCCCACGTTTCCCTCCCTTCTTCCCTCTCTCCTTCTCTCCCTCTCTCCCTCCTTTCTTTCTATCCCTCCCACTGTGGTGTTTCCATGGGGAAGTGCCCAACAGATTTCAGTAATGCCCCAGCCTCTCAGCGGCGCCCACTGCCTCCTTCTCCCCTGTAGAGAAGTGACTTACCTGATGACCCAAGTTTGGGAGGAGTCCTGGGCATGCCCAGCCCTGCCCCATCTCTTCTGCGAGCCTTTATCAGTCTGTTTGTGCCTGGCACTCAGCAGCCTCTAGTATCCCCACTAGGCCAGGGACTGGATGGCTTCTGTTGGGTGAATGTCAAGTTCAAGGGTGGGATAATAGGGAGCCCACCAGTCATTGCTTCGAGTCATAGTCCTAGAGAGATATTTTGATTTCCCTCTGTCTGACTTTTGAGGTCTCTCTCACTTGGTTTCAGACTTGGATGGGGAAGAGGCGTGTCCTTTACTGAATCTTCTGGAATTCAGCTTCTTGCTCCCCCATCGCCCCAGTGGCCCCCTTCCCCTGCTTCACTCCAGACCCAGGTGGAAACCAGTTTTTTTTTTTTCTTTTTTTTTTTTTTTGAGTTGGAGTCTCACTCACAATTACTTAACCAAACCTCTGTAGGACATTTAAGTGGTTTCCAATGTTTTGCTATTACAAACAATACTGCAATAAACACCTTCAAATATATATTACTATTTCTAAGGGATGGGTTTCTAGGAATAGAACCCTCAGTCGTTTGAATCCTTAATTTGTTAATTATTGTCAAATTTTCCTCCAATATTTTTCCTCACCAATAATGCAAGAGAACATCTATTCCCTCTTTGCATGGCTAGCAAAAATTTGCATTCTGAAGATTACATATTAGATTTTGATGACTTTGTATTTTTAAAAAATTAAATGATTTATACAGTAAGTTTTTGTATTGATTACATGTTGAAATTATATTTTGCGCATATTGAGACAAATAACTTTTTAAAATTTTTTAATGTGGCTGTCAGATATTTCAGATTACATATGTAGTTTGCATACATTTCTATTAGACAGCACTGCTCTGTA
>NW_007064586.1:62449-69467 GCF_000164805.1 Carlito syrichta | reverse complement strand
AATTTTTTATTTATTGTAGAGATGAGGTCTCGCCAAGTTTCCCAGGCGGGTCTCGAACCTACGGGCTCAGGCAATCCACTCACCTCGGCCACCCAAAGTGCTGGCATGACAGGCTGAGCCACCGAGCCCTTGCCGGAAGCCAATTTTCTAGTGGCATCCTTTAGAGGCGGGGACTTCAGGACTGGGTTTCTAGCCAGGGTACAGTCAGAAGGGAAGGGGAGGGGGTTAGGGGTGAGGGGTGGGGATAGGGCATTCCAGGCATAGGTGCGGGGGGCTGCATGGGAATTGGAGGGGAGGGGTGAGCTGAGCTGAGGCTGTGGTCATTGGGGGATTTCAGTCACCTAAGGGTTTTAAGCTGAGGAGTGTTGGTTTGTTGGGAACACGTCCTGGGCCACTTGGAGAACAGATGGAGAGGGAAGAGGCCTGGAAGCAAGGAGGCCAGTGGTGGAGTTGTTAATCCGGAAGATTTACAGGGGAGAGGGAAAGAGCTATTTAAAACAACAGGCGGCACAGTAGCTCATGCCTGCAATCCCAGCACTTTGGGAGTCTGAGGTGGGAGGATTGGTTGAGGCCAGGAGTTAGAGACCAGCCTGGGCAACATAGCAAGACCTCATTTCTAAAAAAAAAAGAAAAGAAAAATTAGCTGGGTGTGGTGGAGTGCGCCTGTAGTCCCAGCTACTCAGGAGGCTGAGGCAGAAGGATCACCTGAGCCCAAGAGGTTGAAGCTATGGTGAGCCGTGATTGTGCTGCTGTACTCCATCCTGGGTGACAGAGAGAGACCCCGACTCAAAAAAATAATAAAGCCAGACTTGGTGGCTCAGCCTGTAATCCCGCGCCTTTGGGAGGCTGAGGTGAGTGGATTGCCTGAGCCCGTGGGTTCGATTCCCGCCTGGGCAGGCAAGACCTCATCTCTACAATAAAATCAAAAAATTAACTGGGCGTGGTAGTGTGCACCTGTAATTCCGGCTACTCGGAAGGCTGAGGCGGAAGGATCGCCGGAGCCCAGCAGGTCGAGGCTGTGGTGGCCGGGAGCGGCCACTGCACTCCAGTCTGGGCGACAGAGTGAGACTCCAACTAAAAAAAAAAAATAATAATAATAATCAAATAAAATAATAAAGGACAGATGAGGTGTAGTGGCTCACACCTGTAATCCCAGCATTCCAGCACTTTGGGAGGCTGAGGCGAGAGGACTGTCTGAGCCACAGGTTCAAGACTCGCCTTGGCAACTTGGTGAGACCTCATCTCTATAAAAAATTAGCCAGGCACGGTGGCGCGCATGCTTGTAGTTACAGCTACTTGGAAGGCTGAGGTGGAAGGATCGCCTGAGCCCAGGAGGTCGAGGCTGCAGTGACTGTGAGCATGCCACACTACACTCCAGCCTGGGTGGCAGAGTGAGACTAGGACTCAAAAAAAAAAAAAAAGAATAAAAGAATAAAGAGTGATGAAGCACAGCCTCCACCTCCGAGTGAGTGACTGGGCACTTCATTTTAGAAACACATCAGTAGCGGATGGTTGCAGAGGGCCTCAGATGGATTCCTGAATTATGCAAATGTGGGCCCTTGCGCCGCCTCGAATTCCGTCAGACCCAAGCCTTGCTTGGATGACAAATACTCAGCCCCTTCATCAGGCTGAAATGAAATTCATAAATAATATAACCCACCCTCACCTATTTTTTTGGGGGAAAAAATATCAATAGAATATCCCAACTATACTGTAAAGGAGAAATAAAAGGGAAGCAATTTACAATAAAACAGCGTGAGTTTCAGGATGAAAATATGTCCCCCGATCGCAGCAGGAGATAGGATGATGGGACCCCACACTCGCCCCTAGAGGTGGGACCCTGGGGGCCACGGCAGCCACCAAGGCAGACAGACAGATGGACACAGGTGCTCGCAATGGCGATTTGGGCCCCACGAGTGGGTGCTGTTGCTGGTGACAGGAAATGGGCAGTCAGCCCTGGCAAAATTCTGAACAAAACAAAAGACAATCTTCTCTCCGTGTACACAATAGTCGCGTTCCTAGAAAATTCTGTGTGTGTTGAAAACCTGCAAAAATTACTTTGTGTTTATATATAAACAGGTCACACACGTGCGCGTGCACACACACACACACACACACACACACATTCATACATTGTGACAAGGAAAAATGTCTTTGTGGATTTCCCAGACTCCTCTACTGAGTGTCCTTCATTGTCTTAGAGCCTTTTCTGTCATGACAGCAACTGAGACCAAAATAGAGATGCCCTGTGATACCAATTGTGCATCTTCTCCTGGTGGCTGGAGGGAACGTCGCGGGGATGAGGCTACGGAACTAAGAGGAAAGTTGAGGGGATCGTCCTGAGGGACTGTGGTGAGCAGGCACCAAACTTGGCATCAGGCCAGGGCCAGAGGAGATGGTGGGCTGTTGAGAGGTTCCTGGGATAGGATGAACAGGAGGCATTCAGCACGGTGAGTCCATTGAGCTGTTGTAAGTCATTCTGATGCAGGGCTATAATCCCTCTCTGCTGTCCCAAAAATGTCCAGAAAAGTCACTTACAGGGCCAAGCATGGTGGCTGACACCTGTAATCCCAGCACTCTGGGAGGCCGAGGTGAGAGGATCTCTTGAAACCAAGAATTTGAGACCAGCCTGAGCAACTTGGCAAGACCCCATCTCTACAAGAATAAAAAAATAGCTGGGTGTGGTGGCGCACACCTGTAGTCCCAGCTACTTGAAAGGCTGAGGCAGAAGGATTGCCTGAGCCTAGAAGGTTGAGGCTCTGGTGACAAACCCTGAGAGGTAGGGGCCACACTTACCCCCATTTTGTTATGAGAAAACCAAACCCCAGAGACAGAGAAGCTTGTCCAAGCTCAATTGGCTTCTCAGTGGCAGAGCCATGATCGTGCCACTGTACTCCAGCCTGGGTGACAGAATGAGACACTCACTCAAAAAAATTAGTGTCACACACAATAATGCTTGGTAGGGGGATAAATAAAAATGGTGGCTCACACTCCCTGATTGCTGGTGTCTTCCCCACACCAACTCTGAAGTCCTGTGACAAGCCCTGAGAGGTAGGGTCCACACTTACCCCCATTTTGTTATGAGAAAACCAAACCCCAGAGACAGAGGAGCTTGTCCAAGCTCAGTCGGCTTCTCAGTGGCAGAGCAAGGCTTTGACCCTGGCATCTGGCTCCCATGGCCCATGCCTGATTCTCCCACCAGCTAGGGCCAGGCCTGTACTCCAGTGAAGCATTGTGGGAGATCGCAGGGGACAGGGACCTGGGGCAGGGTTGAAGAAACCCAGACTAAGAGGTAACAGGAGGTCACAGACATCCACGGGAGAGACTCAGAAACACTGAAAAGGATTCTGGACCTCCCTGGATTCTGGCCTCTGGACAGGGCCTGAGATTTTTTTTTTTTTCCTTTGAGTCAGAGTCTCACACTGTCACCCAGGCTGGAGTGCCTCGATCTGCTGGGCTCAGGCGATTCTTCCACCTCAGCCTTCCAAGCAGCTGGAACCACTGGTGTGCACCATCACATCCACCTAATTTTTTTGATTTATTGTAGAGACGAGGTCTCACCAAGTTGCCCAGGCTGATCTCGAACCCTTGGGCTCAGGCAATCCTCTTGTCTCGGCCTCCCAAAGAACTGGGATTATAGGTGTGAGTCATCACATCCAGTTAACCTCAACCATCTCAACGGAATTTTCCAGGGAAGGGGACCTGGGGAGGTGGAATATTTGAAGCATCTGTCCCATGGGAACCCCAAAAAGCCCATATGGGCTCACATCTTGGGCCCATCTGGGCTCTGTACCTTTAGTGTTGATTTTTTTAGAGACAGAGTCTTGCACTGTGGTCCCGGCTGGGGTGCAGTGGCATGATCATAGCTCATCACAGCCTCAGATTCCTTGGCTCAAGTGATCCTTCCACTTCAGCCTTCCAAGTAGCTGGGACTACAGGCAGGCACCACCATGCTCAACTATTTTTTTTTCTTTTTTGTTGAGATGGGAGTCTCACTATGTTGCCCAGGCTGGTCTCAAACTCCTGGCCTCCAGTGATCTGCTCACCTCAGCCTCCCAAAGAGCTGAGATTACAGGCCTGAGTCACCACGCCCTGCCCTTGGCGTCTGAACTCTTACATTTCAACAGCTTCCCTTTTTTTTTTTTGAGTTGGAGTCTCACTCTGTCGCCCAGACTGGAGTGCAGTGGCCGCTCCCGGCCACCGCAGCCTCGACCTGCTGGGTTCCGGCGATCCTTCCGCCTCAGTCTCCCGAGTAGCCGGAATTACAGTTTCGCTTCTTTCCGCACCATTTGCTAATAGCTGTATTTTAATGTATTTGTTGGCTGACAAAATGTAGCACAAAAGACTACTGTGAATTCAGAAGTGCTTCTAGTGAATGTGAATGTTATTCATCACAGTGGCATTCGCATCCATTTGAAAACCATTGCATATGTAGAAGCCAAATGCTTTCTAACTGCATGGCTTGGGGCACTTACAGGCATAGGTGGGGACTAGGAAAAGGCACAGAGCCTGGGTATGGTGGCTCACACCTGTCATCCCAGTGCTTTGGGAGACCAAGGTGGGAGGATCGCTTGAGTCTGGAAGTTTGAGACCAGCCTGGGCAACATAGTAAAAGCTTCAAAAAATTAGTTGGGCATGGTGGTGCACGCCCATAGTTCCAGCTACTTAGGAGGCTGAGGTGGAAGGATCACTCCATCCTGGGCAACAGAATGAGATCCCAGCTCAAAACAAACACACAAACAAATCGGCATCAAACAAAAAATAGGCATAGACTGGGCTCGGTGGCTCAGTCTGTAATCCCAGCACTTTGGGAGGCTGAGGCGAGTGGATTGCCTCAGCCTGCGGGTTCAAAACCCACCCGGGTAACTTGGTGAGACCTCGTCCCCACAATAAATAAAAAATTAGCCGAGCATGGTAGCGCGAGCCTATAGTTATTGGAAGGCTGAGGTGGAAGGATCGCTGGAGCCCGCAGGTGGAGGCTACGGTGGCTGGGAGCGTGCCACTGCACTCCAGTTGGGGCGACAGAGTGAGACTCCAACTCAAAGAAACAAAAAGGCATAGGAGGACCAATTGACGCACCAACTCCACGATTCCCCAGGCCCCAGATCACCCCACTAGGGGGCTTAGGGTCACCCCAAGAGTCCTTATCCGTGTCACACACACCCTGCTGGTTTATGTGCTAAGGAAAGGCTTTGATTGGGTGGTCCTAATGCCACTCATTACAGAGCAGCTTCACGGGCAGAACTTGGGCCTGCCCCTATCTGGGAATTAACTGTTCAGCCCTACAGAGGTGCCTTCAGATTGCAGGTCATCCTAGATCAGTCAACTGTGACCAATGAAGCCATTGCAGTGGGTGGGGAAGGGAGTAGTTTGGACCACATTCCTCAAAAGGTGGCTGGAAAACCAGAAACATTGAAAGGAATGACAAGCAAGGGGCAGTGGCTTACATCTATAATTTCAGCATTTTGAGAGACTGAGGCAGGAGGACGGCTTGAGGCCAGGAGTTTGAGACCAGCCTGGGCAATGCATCAAGACCCCATCACTACAAAATATTTTATTTTGAGTTGGAGTCTTACAGTCACAAAAATAGACATGCAGCCTCCCAAGTAACTGGGACTAAAAGTGCACACCATCACACCCAGCTAAGTTTAAAAATTTTATTGTCTTGAACCCCTGGGCTCAAGCAATCCTCCCACCTTGGCCTCCCAAGTACTGGGATTACAGGCATGAGCTACCATGCCTGGCCCCAATCTCATTTCTGCATGGTTGTCAATCATGCCTATCCAATGAAGTCTATAAAAGGTGAAGGAAACCAAAATATTTCATCCAAAAATACACTCCTTTCGCATATTTCAAGATGGCTATTCTGAAGGGCATGAAATTCAAGAATAGCTGTAAAAGCTGTTTTTTGTAGGGGAGATTAGCATCTGTACAGAAAATGTGCATGCATGTGGCCAGGCTTCTTGAAGCCTTCCCTTGTGTAGATCTAGGAAAGATGAACTGAGAGTGTGACACCCTTAGAGGTCTGAAAGAAACATTGACCATCTACCGAGGGCCACAGCTATCCTAGGCTTCATCTGTCTAACAAGACCGCCTATGCTAACCAGGCCTCCTCCTCACTGCTTCCTGTCTTGCCAGTGCAACATGTTTTGCCAGAATCCAAGTCCCTATTCTTTCTGTAACATCAATGTTAGGGTCTCACTTGCTGGGGCCTCCAAGAATGTTAGAGTCACACTTCCAGCGGGGTCTCCAAAATGTTAGGTCAGGCCTGTTGGGGGTGTGGGATGTCTGGTGTGCGGTCCGATGCCGTATGAAAGATACAAAGGATTGCACAGAAGTTAGATTAGAAAATATAGTTTATTTAGAACGTAAACGAGAGAGAGAGAGGAGATTCACCTCCTCAAGGGAGAGGAGGGAGCAAAAGCCAGGAAACATGGCCCGACCACAGTTCAAAGAGCACATGGCCACACCAGAGCTTAGCAAGGCAAAGACTGCAATGATCTGGCAATGGTGACTGGCTGCTCAAGGTTGAATGCTTTTAACTCTTCCCTTTGATGAAGGAAGGTCATTAAGGTGGTGGTCTGCTCCACGTCATCACGAAGGGGCAGGTAAGCACAGGTACTGACGTCAGGTGACGGACAGCAGAAAGATGGGTGGGTTAGTCACCTGATTGCTGCCTTGGTGGTGGGGGTCTGTCTGTGTCGTGAAGGTCACGGGCTCCAATTAGGTTAACTTGAGTCTTGGTAAAGGCAAATACTTGACATAGCTCAGCCTGTAATCCCGCGCCTTTGGGAGGCTGAGGTGAGTGGATTGCCTGAGCCTGAGGGTTCAAGACCCGCCTGAGCAGCGAGACCTCATCTCTACAATAAATCAAAAAATCAGCCGGGCGTGGTACCGCATGCCTGTAATTCCGGCTACTTGGAAGGCTGAAGCGGAAGGATCGCTGGAGCCTAGCAGATCGAGGCTGCGGTGGCCGGTAGCGGCCACTGCACTCCAGTCTGGGCGACAGAGTGAGACT
>NW_007064586.1:52236-62352 GCF_000164805.1 Carlito syrichta | reverse complement strand
GAAGGAAGGAAGGAAGGAAGGAAGGAAGGAAGGAAGGAAGGAAGGAAGGAAGGAAGAAAGAAAAGCTAATTAGTACAAAACAAGAAAGAAAGAAAGAAAGAAAGGAAGGAAGGAAGGAAGGAAGGAAGGAAGGAAGGAAGGAAGGAAGAAAGAAAAGCTAATTAGTACAAAACAAGATGGGGGGATTGTAAAACAATTATCAATAGCCACCTCTGAGAAACCGGTTCTGTGCTTGGCTAGTGATTAGGGGGTAAGTGAACCCCTAGAAAATCATGAGGTTTAGGTAATGTTAAAATGGCTGCTCATTGGGCATACTAAATTCATGCTATGTCCTTTCACTCAAGATGGTATATTCTAGGGCCAGGGAACACTGAAGGGGAAAAAAAAAAAGCCAGGCTTGGTGACTCACACCTGTAATCTCAGTATCCGGGAGTCAAAGGTGAGAGGATTGCTTGAACCCAGGAGCTTGAGATCAGCCTAAGCAACAAAGCAAGACCTTGGCTTTATTTAAAGAAAATAGCCGAATGCAGTAGCTCACGCCTGTAATTCCTAATCCCAGCACTTTGGAAGATTGAGGTGAGAGGATTACCTGAGCCCAGGGGTTCAAGACCAGCCTGGACAACATGGTGAGACCTCGTCTCTACAATAAATAAAAAAATTAGCTGAGTGGGGTGGCGAGCACCTGTAGTTCCAGCTACTTGGAAAGCTGAAGGAGAAAGATCGCCTGAGCCCAGCAGGTTGAGGCTGCAGTAGCCATGATCGTGCCCCTGCACTCCAACCTGGGCAACAGAGTGAGACTCCTACTCAAAAAAAAAAAAAGCATCAACCATCTTCCTTTTCTTTGAGAGCTTATATATTGTAAGACTCCCAAGCATACCAATAAATTTATATGCCTTTCTCCTTTTTTGTTTTTGTTTTTTAAATGGACTCAGGCAATCTTCTCACCTCGGCCTCCCAAAGTGCTGGGATTATAGGCGTGAACCACTGCATCCGGCTTTTTTTTTTTTTTTGAGTGGGAGTCTCACTTTGTCACCAAAGCTAGAGTGCAGAGGCATGATCACAGCTATTGTAGCTTTGACCTGCTGGGCTCAGGCGATTCTTCTGCCTCAGTCTACCAAGTACCTGGAACTACAGGCACACACCACCATGCCTGGCTAATTTTTTGATTTATTGTAGAGACGAGGTCTCACCTAGTTGCCCAGGCTGATCTCCAACCCCTGGGCTCAGGCAATCCTCTTACCTCGGCCTCCCAAAATGCTGGAATTACAGGTATGAGCCACCGTGCCTGGCCCTTTTCTCCTTTCAATCTGCCTTTTGTCAGTTGATTTTTCAGTAAATCTTCAGAGGGCGAAGAGGAAGGATCCAGAGAGCTTTTGGGTAGCTGAACACCCTGAGGTTCCTGGAGGGCAGTGTGTCCAGGGGAGGGCATGGAATTTCCTCGCCCCTTGCCTTGTACCTCGCCCTACACATCTCGTTTGCAACCTTTGTAATAAACTGGTAAACGTTAAGTTTCCCTGAGTTCTGTGAGCCACTCTAGCAAATTAATCGAACCCAAAGAGGAAGTAACCCCAACTTGAAACTGATCGGTCAGAAGTTCCAAAGGCCTGGACTTGTGACTGGTGTCTGAAGTGAGCAGGGTCCTGGGGTGAGCCCTCAGCCTGAGGGATCTCCAGGTAGGTAGCATCAGAATTAAACTGAATGAGAGCACACCCAGCTGGTGTCTGCTGCTTGGAGGGGGGGGAGGAAGCCCACACACATTTGGTCACAGAAATATTCTGTGTTGATTGATGTTGTGTTGAGTGGGAGATAAGAAAAACACTTTAAGTTTGTGTGTTTTCCTCAGAGCTACCCAGTTGTATACATATGTAAAATAGATTAATTAAACTGTACACTTAGGATTAGCCTGCAATGTTTACTTCAATAGAAAAGGAAAAAAACTCTACTTACAAATGCCCAATAAGTACATGAAAAGATGCTCAACATGACTAATCATTAGAGCAATGCAAATCAAAACCACAATGAGATGCCTCTTCACACCCATTAGGGTTAGGATGGCTATTATGAAACAAAGCAATAACCGGAAAACAGCAAATGCTGGTGAGGACAAAGAGAAACTGGAACATTTGTGCACTGTTGGGGATGTAAGATGATGTAGCCATTGTGGAAAATGGTATAACTGTTCCTCAAAAAATTAAGCATGGAATTGCCAATGGTTCAGTAATTCCACTTCTGGATATGTGCCCCAAATAATTAAAAGCAGAGATGTGAACAGATATTTGTACACCCACGGTCAGAGCAGCGTTATTCACTATAGTCCAAGGTGAAAACAACCCCAATGTCCATCAATGAATGTGCAGGGTGACACTCTGTGACAACATGAGCACACCCTGGATATGGCCCCAAGCAGGGGTTGGGGCCCGGAGATGGCCAACCCCGGATGTCTCCTTCCCCCTCAGGCTCTGGCCTAAGCACGCAGGTCATGTTGAGGCCGTGGGTGAAGTGTCCCCCCCACCTGCTGACCACACGTTGCAGCTATGCAGAGTAAATGTTCTCGCCCATCCTTCCTTGAGGCAGTCGGTCCCCCAGATCCAACACAACTGTATCGATGCCCATAACCTCTGGTTACTTTTTAAATTTTATTTAATTATTTATTTATTTTGAGTTGGAGTCTCACTCTATCACCCAGACTGGAGTGCGTGACCGCAGCCTTGACCTACTGGGCTCCCGCGATCCTTCCGCCTCAGCCTTCCAAGTAGCTGGAACTACAGGTGCACGCTACCATGCCCGGCTAATTTTTTGATTTTTATTGTAGAGACGAGGTCTCGCCAAGTTGCCCAGGTGGGTCTCGAACCCACGGGCTCAGGCAATCCACTCACCTCAGCCTCCCAAAGTGCGAGATTACAGGCTGAGCCACCAAGCCCGGCTTTTTCTATTTTTTAGAGATGAGGTCTCACCAAGTAGCCCAGGCTGGTCTCGAAGCCCTAATCCTCTTGCCTCAGACTCCCAAAGTGCTGGGATTACAGTCTTGAGCCACGGTGCCCAGCCCTTCCTTTGGTTACTTTTAGTGCATTGTAAAACTACAAATCCCACCCCTAGAGAGAATTCACAGCCATTTTGTGTACATGCAACATATAGGTGTGTTCTCACACTGCGCTCGCGCTCTAGAAACCCCACCCTTTTCACACTGAACCCTGCATTTCGTCCTATAGAAAATGCCATATAACCTGTGTGTCTTTTACAGTTGGGAGCAGTTTTTTCCTATCCAGCCCGCTGCTCCTGGACCATCTTCCTTGTCTGTAACTTTCTGAATAAAGCCCACTGTCTCTGGGTCATTTCTTCAGCCTCTTTTTTTTTTTTTTTTGAGTTGAAGTCTCACTCTGTCGCCCAGGCTGGAATGCAGTGGCACGATTATGGCTCGCTGCGACCTCGACTGACCTCCTGAGCTCAAGTGATCCTCTGGCTCACCTCCTGAATAGCTGGGACTATAGGCACATGCCACTATGATTGTCTCATTTTTAAATTTTTGCTAGAGTCGAGGTCTTGCTATGCTGTCCAGGTTGGTCTCGAACCCCTGGGCTCAAGCAATCCTCCTGTCTCGGCCTCTCAAAGTGCTTGCAGGTGTGAGCCACTGTGGCTGGACTTCTTCAGCCTCTTAGACACAGTGCCTTCTCTTTTGGGATCTTCAGGGGTCTGATACTACAGATGAAATGTGGTTTTCGGCCATGGATGAAACTATGGTACATACATACCATGGGATATTATGCAGCCTTAAAAAATAATTTCTGATCCATGCTATAACCTAGATGAACCTTGAAGACATTATGCCAAGTGAAATAAGCCAGTCACAAACGGATACATATTGCGTGATCCTGCTTATACCAAGTATCTAGAATACTCGAATAGAATACTCGAATTCATAGACACAGAAAGCAGAATTTTGGTGGTCATTGGGGCTGAGGGGGAGGGGGAATGGGAGCTCATGCTTAATGGGTACAGAGAGTCTCAGTTTGGGAAAATGAGAAAGTTCTAGAGACAGATGGTGATGATGATGGTGCAACAATGTGAATGCGCTTAATGCCACTGAGCTGTGCACTTAAAAAGATTCAATGGCACATTTCATGTTACATGTATTTTAGGACAATGCATTTCTTTTTTTTTTTTTTTTAGTTGGAGTCTCACTCTGTCGCCCAGACTGGAGTGCAGTGGCCACTCCCGGCCATTGCAGCCTCGACCTGCTGGGCTCCTGCGATCCTTCCGCCTCAGCCTTCCGAGTAGCTGGAACTACAGGCGGATGCTACCATGCCTGGCTAATTTTTTGATTTATTGTAGAGATGATGTCTCGCCAAGTTGCCCAGGCAGGTCTCGAACCCACGGGCTCAGGCGACCCACTCACCTTAGCCTCCCAAAGTGAGGGATTACAAGCTGAGCTACCGAGGCTTGCATTTCTTTTTTAATAGCTACCCTAAGAAAGAGGTGTCTGAGCTCCAAGGCTGGCCCTGTCTTCCCCTCTTCCTGTAGTCTGCCCTGTTCCAGGAGACCCCATCACAAACCTGCCTCCAGTGCTCCACAGGGTTCAAGTGCACGCCCACCCTTCTTGACGTCAGCTTCAAAAGGCAAGGACATCTCTGAAAGTGCTTTGGTTCCTTTGGGGCCCATAGGAAGCCACCATCATACATGAATCTACCACAAAGGCTCACCCCTCAGGAGAGGATGGAATGGCATCTTTTGTCCAATGAGGGGATCAGCCTTGGGTTACCGTGGGCGGTGCTGACATGCAGCTTAGGACGTCATCAGGAGCGATCCCCACCTGGACCGATCACCTGCGATGCCTCAAGTACCATGCCTGGGATTCTTACCACCCCCTGACAACACTATTAGCCCCATTCTCCTGAGTAGGAAACAGCCTGAAAAAGAGAGCCCTACCGCCAGAAAAAGGGTGTTCAGATTTCAGGAGGTTGTGAACCTTCCAGCCTCAGGGTTGGGCTGGGGAGGGACTGGCTTTGGGAGTTAGCGGGGCCTAGTTCTTTCTGCAGAAGAGGAGGCCAGAGAGAGGGGGCAGAGTCCACTGTCAGCTTCCTTTGCGAGGCCTATCAAAATAAAAGTCCTGCTCCTCCATATCCGACAGGAATTCTTCACCCCATTTGGGAGAAGAGGTTCTAGCTAGAGGGACTTCTGTATCTCCCACAGAACATACCTCTCCTCCCGCTTTGCCTGTCTACCCACCCACTGCTAGGGTCACCCTGACCCTCCCTAGAAAGAGTCCTGGAAAGAGGCAGTGTGTGGGCCTGATTTGGGGTGGGGGGATGTATGTTGAGTGGAGAGGTAGATGGCTCAGGACAGGGCTGGGTGGTTGTAGGGGTGGGGCGCTCCTAGTGGTCCTGCGAATCAGAGCCTTGGGCTTTTGTCCTAAGTCAGCCTCTGCCATGCTGTGCAATCTGGGGCAAGTCCGTTTCCCCCTCTGTGCCTCTGTTTCCTTATCTGTACAACAGTGAGGTTGAAGTTCATGATTGCTGAAGTTTCCTGCGCTGGTTACACAGCCAGCAGCCAAACTCTGGGCACACAGCTGGGAGCAAGACGGACCTGTCCCCTACTCCAGGTGTTGGGTCTAGTGGGGAAGACAGATACACTGACAAGTAATTGTGAGGACACTACACTCTGGGGGAGAAGTTTAGGGAACTATAGGGACGCAGTCAGCAGATCTCGCCCAGCCTTCGGGGTCCGTCTTAGAACAAAGAAACACAACACAGCCCTGCTGTGGCCTGGAACCTCGGGTAGCTCTGAGTTGCTGAGTGCCCCAGGTGCCCGCCACTTGGGGTCCATACACCAGGGGCTTCAGACCCCAGATGGGGGGCTCCCACCCCTGCTTTCCTCATGAGCCTGAAGATAGACATGAATTGTCGTTCTCTGAAACAGAAAAGACTCTGAATCAACTAGAAAGGGCTGAGAAAAGCCAAAGGCCCCTTGGGAGGTTTGCAAACAGGGAACGGTGAGACTGTGAAGGTTCCTGAGGCAGTTCTGGTGGAGTCACTGAGACCGAGGAGGCTCCGAGGCTGTGCCTGGGGGAGCAGCTGATTCCGCAGAGGCTCCCAAGGCGTTTCCATTAGGCAAAGGCAGAACTAATGTGATGTTAGCAGCAAAGAAGTGGATCCTTCTAGCACAGTGGTTTAGCATCAGCTGCATGCTGGAATCACCTGGGGAGCTTTCAAAGCTCCTGATGCCTGAGTCCAACCCAAAGAGTCTGCTGTCATTGGCCTGGGGCGCAGCTGGCGCAGGGGATGCTAAGTGTTAGGTTGAGAACCAGTGACCCAGCAGAAGACTGGAGTCTGCTCAGAGACAGAGGGGAAAAGAGGCCAGACAGGTGAGAGGATGGCCAGCTCTGTCCAGGGAACAAACTGGCTGTGTTCTGGACAGCGTGGGTGCAGGTCCCCAGAAAGGCCTGCTTGGTGGTGAAATAGGGATCAACCCCACCACCACCCTGAAACCCTACCCTGACCCCAGATAAAATACAGTATGCCCAGTTAAATTTGAAATTCAACTGGACATAGTAGCTCATGCCTGTAATCCTAGCACTTTGGGAGGCCAAGATGGGAGGATTGCTTGTGGCCAAAAATTCAAAACCAGCCTGGGCAACAAAGCGATACCCTGTCTCTACAAAAAATAGAAAAATTAACCAGGCGTGGTGGTGCGCACCTATAGCCCACCTACTTGGGAGGCTGAGGCAGGAGGATCACTTGAACCCAGGAGGTCGAAGCTGTGGTGAGACATGATTGTGCCACTGCACTCCAGCCTGGGTGATAGAATAAGACTCTAAAAAAAGAAAAAAAGTAAAATTCAGATGGACAACAAATCATGTTTTTAGCATAAATCTGTCCCATGCAATCTTTGGGGAATATATGATCATAGCTCACTGCAGCCTCTAACTCCTGGGCTTAAAGAGTCCTCCTGCCTCAGCCTCCTGAGTAACTGGGACTACTGTCATGTGACACCACACTTGGCTAGTTTATATGTTTTTGTTTTTTGAGTCAGAGTCTCACTCTGTTGCCCAAGCTGGAGTGCAGTGGCACGCTCAGACAGCTACCGTAGCCTCGACCTACTGGGCTTAGGCGATCCTTCCACCTCAACCTTCCAAGTCGTTGGAACTACAGGCCTGTGCTACCATGGCTGGCTTATTTTTTTGTTTATTGTAGAGACAAGGTCTCACCAAGTTGCCCGGGCTAGTCTAGAACCCCTGGGCTCAGGCAATCCTCTCTCCTCGGCCTCCCAAAGTGCTGGGATTACAGTCTTGTGCTACTGTGCCCGGCTTACACTCGGTTAATTAAAAAAAAAATTTTTTTTTATAGAGACAGAGTTTCACCATGTGCTCACGTTGGTTTCAAACTCTCAGGCTCTAGAGATCCTCCCACCTAGTCCTTCCAAAGTGCTGGGATTACGGGCATAAACCACCATGCCCAGCCCAGGATAGACATATTAAAAATGATTTGTTGTTGATCTAAAATTCAAATCTAATCATGTGTCCTGCTTTTTATTTGCTAAATCTGGCCCTGTCCCACCCCACCCCTAAACTAGGAGACAGGGGTCTCGTTTTGGGTCCCAGCTCTGATTCTAAAATGTCAGGGGTCTTGGGCAACTCCTTGCCCCTCTCTGAATCTTGGTCTCCTTCCCTATTTGTAATGTATTTTCTGCCTCAGGGGTCAGGCCCACTGTTTCCAAGGCAGGAAGCTTAAGTCACAAGGGCCCTGGAAGGACATTGAACCACCTGTAAGGAAATACAGAGCCTTTCTCACTAAAAAAAAAAATCAGTGTTGCCAGGCTTGGTGGCTCAGCCTGTAACGCCAGCACTTTGGGAGGCTGAAGCGAGTGGATTGCCTGAGTCCGCGGGTTCGAGACCCACCCGGGCAACTTAGCGAGACCTCATCTCTACAATAAAACAAAAATTAGCTGGGCTTGGTAGCGCGCACCTGTAGGCGGAAGATCGTCAGAGCACAGCAGGTCAAGGCTGTGGTGACCGGGAGTGTGCTCCAGTCTGGGCAACAGGGCGAGACTCCAACTAAAAAAAAAATTAAAAATTAAAAAAAATTTTAAAAATCAGTGTTTTCCTCCTGTGGTTTGATCTACATGAGTGCTTTTCTTCTTTTCCTGGAGATTCTCAACTGAGACTACCACTGAGGACAGAGCTTGGGCCAGGGTGATTCCCAGGGTGCAAGTTTCTCTCTCTTTCTTCTCCTCTCTCTTTCCTTCCCTTCTTCCTTCTCCCTCCTCCTCTTCTCACTTCCCTTCACATCCTCACTGCATCCAGATGACAGCTCCTCCTCCCTATAAAACAGAAAGCGTTTGTTTTGCATGGAGTGAGTAGCTGTTGTGGGCCTACTATGTGCCAAAGCATGGCCTACTCAGTGCTGAGAATACAATAGTGGCTCAGTTCCTGCCCACATGGAGCTTCTAGCCTGGGGGTGGCGTATGAAGGGACATTGTTAAATAATTACTGGGCCAGCTCAGTGGCTCAGCCAGTAACCCCGTGCCTTGGGAGGCTGAGGTGAGTGAATTGCCTGAGCCCACGAGTTCGAGACCCGCCTGGGCAACTTGGCGAGACCTCATCTCTACAACAAATTAAAAAATTAGCTGGGTGTGGCAGCGCGCGCCTGTAGTTCCAGCTACTTGGAAGGCTGAGGCGGAAGGATTGCCGGAGCCCAGCAGGTCGAGGCTGCGGTGGCTGGGAGCAGCCACTGCACTCCAGTCTGGGTGATAGAGTGAGACTCCAACTCAAAAAAATAATAATAAAAATAATTTTTAAAAAAATTACTGGAATGAAGACGTCATGACAAACCTTGACAAGTGCCCCAAAGGAAAAGAACAGAGACTTAGAGAGAACAAAATAGAGGACCTGACCTTACTTCCTTGAGGACATATCCTTTGAACTGGTATCTGAAGGGTGGGGAGGGGCAAGACCATGCACAAGTGAAGGTGACCCTTGAGGAAAAAGGAAAAGGCTGGTACGGCTGGAGTGTGAGGGTGTAGCAGAGTGACATTCTATGAGACTGGACACACTGGCAGGGCCAGCCATTTTGGATGGTGGAGACCACATGAAGCATTTCAGTCTTTATCCCATCTCATGACCCAGCAATTCTGCTCCTGGCCATCTACCCATTTTAGTTTCCTCCTGAGATTGTAACAAACAGCCACAAACTTAGTGGTTTACAACAAAGGTATTACTATCCTACAGTTTTGAAGGTCAGCAGGCCAAAATGGGTCTCTCTGGGCAATTGTCAAGGTGGCAGCAGGGTTCTGTTCCTTCTGGAGACCCTAGGACAGGTATGCCCAACCCATGTCCTGTGGGCTGCATGTGGCCCAGGACAGCTAGTAATGCAGCCCCACAAAATCTTTTAACATCATGTGTTTTTAGCATTTAATTTCTTCATGACCTCCTGAGTAGTTCCATTTTTGAAGTTCACAGTCATGCCTATTCATGACATTGCTTTTTGGCAGCACATACGTTCGTGAGCAGCTGTTTTTGTTTCAAAGAACAAACTTCAAACACACATTTCTGACGAGCACTTTGAGAACTCACTAAGAATTGCGCCCACTTCCATTAAACCAGACAACAATAGTTTTACAAGAATGTCAAATTTCTCACTAGTTTTATATTGTTCTCATTTTTCTAAACTTTATTATAAAAATATAATTATATAAAAATTATTATTATTATTATTTTTAGTTGGAGTCTCACTCCGTTGCCCAGGCTGGAGTGCAGGGGTATGCTCCTGGCCACCACAACCTCCACCTGCTGGGCTCCAGCGATCCTTCCACCTCAGTCTTCCAAGTAGCCAGAACTACAGGTGCGCGCTATCACATCCGGCTAATTTTTGATTTATTGTAGAGACGAGATTTTGCCAAGTTTTGCCCAGGTGAGTCTCGAACCCTCAGGCTCAGGCAATTCACTCACCTCGGCCTCCCAAAGTGCTGGGATTACAGGTTGAGCCACCAAGCCTGGCCTATAAAAATTATTATTATTTTTAGTTGGAGTCTCACTCTGTTGCCCAGACTGGAATGCAGTGGCCACTCCCAGCCACCGCAGCCTCTACCTGCTGGGCTCTGGCGATCCTTCTGCCTCAGCCTTCC
>NW_007064586.1:48852-51985 GCF_000164805.1 Carlito syrichta | reverse complement strand
ATCCACTCACCTCAGCCTCCCAAGGCATGGGATTACAGGCTGAGCCACCAAACCCGGCTATAAAAATTATTTTTAAAAAAGAAGTCTTACTATGCATACACACTAACTATATTATATAATTTATGTGTAGCCTGAGATAATTCCTTCTTAATGTGGTCCAGGGAAGCCAAAATGTTGGACACCCCTGCTCTAGGGGAAAGACCCATGTCCTTGCCTTTTCCATGCTCCTTGAGGTTGCCTATGTTCCACGATTCATCTTCAAAGCAATGCTGGCTGGTCAAATCTTTCTCACACTGCCATCTCTCTGGTTCTCTTACTCTGGCTCTTTTCTACTTATAAGGACCCTTGTGATCACATTGGGCCCACCCAGATAATCCTGGATAATCTCCCCATCTCAAGGTCAGCTGATTAGCTGCTTAAATTCATCTGCAACCTTAATATCCCCAAACCGTGTAACCTAACACGTTCATAGGTTCTGGGGATTAGGACATAAACGTCTTTGGAGGACCATTTTTCTGCCTATCATACTATCCAAGATAAATAAGTCCGATGTCTAAGACTTGTACAAGAATGTCCACAGCAGGCTGTCTTAGTCTGTTCTTGCTGCTATACCTAAGTACCTTAGACTGGGTAATTTATAAATGATAGACATGTATTCTCGCAGTTCTGGAGGCTGGTAAGTCCAAGGTCAAAGTTCTGGCAGGATTGGTGTCTGGTGAAGGTTAGTTCTTTGTCTTCAAGATGGTAACTTTTGGGGCGGGTGCAGTGGCTCAAGCCTGTAATCCTAGTATTTTGGTAGGCGGAGGCAGGAGGATTGCTTGAGCTCAGTAGTTTGAGACCAGCATGGGTAGCTTAGTGAGACCTCATCTTTACTAAAAAAGAAAAAATCGGCTGAGTGTGGTGGGGCACATGCTTGTAGACCCAGATGCTAAGGCAGGGATGCTAAGGCAGGGAGATTGCCTGAGCCCAGGCAGTCAAGCCTGTGGTGAACTGTGATGGTGCCATTGCACTCCAGCCTGGGCAACAGAGTGAGACCCCAATTCAAAATTTAAAAAAAAGATGGCACCTCTTGCTGTGTCCTCACATGGCAAAAGGGACAGAAAAAGCTAGTTATTTCCCTTGTGTCCTTTTATAAGGGCACTAATCCCATTTACCCTCATGGCCTAATCACCTCCCAGGAATCCCACCTCTTCATACCATCATCACCTTGGGGGTTAAGCGCTAATGTGAACATTGGAGGGACACACACATTTAAACCATTGTACAACCTTACTCATAAGAACCTCAAACTCGAAAAAACCTTAGAATCTATCAACAGCAGAATAGACTGTTATATTCATGGTATATTCATCTTGTGAAATACTATGCAGCAATAAAAAATAATGTACTACGGATGCGCACAGTAACATGGATGACTCTAACAGACATAATGTTAAGCAAAAGAAGCCAGGTATAAAAGAGAACACTCTATAAAATTCCCCACTCGTAGGCAGTTCAGGGGCAGATCCAACCAATCTATAGCACAGAAGTCCAAACAGTGGTTACTTCTGCTGGGTGAGAACTGACTATGAAGGGCACAAAAAACTGGAGATGATCTGAGTCTTCATCTGGTGTGACCATGTGTAGAAGTTCATCACACGGCATGCTTTACTGTATAGGAGTTATACCTAAGAAAAATTGGAGTCTGTATTTTAAGAGCAATGGGAAACCATGGAAGAGTTTTAAGCAGTGACAGGATATAATTCGATGTTGATTTATAAAAGGTCACTCTATCTGTTGAGTGGAAAACAGATGAGAAGTGAGAGCAGCTTCAGTTTCCCTGAAGCTGAAGGTGCCCTGGACTTGAGGGGTACTGGAGGAAATGGACAGAAGTGAGTGGTTTCAAAGACATCCAAGGAGGAAGAATCAACAGGACATGATTTAGGAGATACAGTAGTTGGATAGGTGAATGGGTGGGTACATAGAAGCATTGATGGATGGATGAATGGACAAATGGATGGAAGGATGGGTGGATGGATGGATGTGATGGGTGGATGGGTGGGTAGGTGGGTGGGTCAATGGATGGATGAATGCATGGGTGGATGGATGGATGGATGGATGAGAGGATGGATGGGTGGATGGATGGGTGGGTGGGTGGATGGACAAATGGGTGGGTGGATGGATGGATGTGATGGGTGGGTGGATGGGTGGTGGGTAGGTAGATGGGTGGATGGATGGGTAGGTGGGTAGATGGGTGGATAAGTAGATGGGTGGATGGGTGGTGGATGGAGGGATGGGTGAGTGGGTGAGTGAACAGACAGATTGGGTGAATGGATGGATGCATGAATGGATAGGTAGGTGGGCAGATGGGTGGATAGGTAGGTGAGTGAAGAGGTAAGAGAGAGAATGAGTGCATGGGTGGATGGGTGGGTGGATGGATGGATGGAGGGTTGGATGGTTGGAGGGATGGATGGATAAGTAGGTGGCTGGTGGTGGGTGAATGGACAGATTGGATGGATGAATGGGTGCATGGATGGATGGGCTGGTGGGCAGATGGGTGGACAGGTAGGTGAGTGAAGAGGTAAGAGAGAGAATGAGTGCATGGGGGGATGAATGAACACCTTCAGGAGGACAGACTCTCTACTCTGCTTGTTGTTGTCCAGAAAGTGCAGATGAATCACACTAGTCAGTAGGCATGCACACTTTCTCCTGAGACATCTGTAGCTCCCCAGTGCCCCAAGGAGAAAAACTAGTTACTACAATACCCATTAGGGAGCAGACACAAATAGAGATGCAAGGATCTCCCAATCCTCCAGGCATTACAGGGAAAGTGCTGGTGATACCCAAGCAAATGGGGGATGGGGTAGGGGTGGAAAAACCTCCCAGCACTTCCCCCTTGGAAGTCATCAGTCCCCTTTCTCCCCTCTCCCATCACGACCACCAAACCACCATCACTGCCACCGCCTCCAGCAACTCTACCGTCACCACCCCCATCATGATTACCACCACACAGATTGTTGAGACTCTGACTGCAAATTGTGTTTACTCAGATAAGAGACATGGGCTGGTAGCCTCTCCTCTGGCAAGAGGGAACGACTTACCTCCTGAACAGCATCTCAGCACATCCTAGTGGTGTCTGACTTTTTTTTTTTTT
>NW_007064586.1:43006-48255 GCF_000164805.1 Carlito syrichta | reverse complement strand
ATTCACTTTTTTTTTTTTGAGTTGGAGTCTCACTCTGTCACCCAGACTGGAGTGCAGTGGCCGCTCCCAGCCACCGCAGCCTCCACCTGCTGGGCTCCGGTGATCCTTCTGCCTCAGCCTTCCAAGTAGCTGGAACTACAGGTGCGCGCTACCACGCCCAGCTAATATTTTTTATTTATTGTAGAGATGAGGTCTCACCAAGTTGCCCAGGCGGGTCTCGAACCCGCAGGCTCAGGCAATTCACTCACCTCGGCCTCCCAAGGCGCGGGATTACAGGCAGAGCCACGGAGCCCGGGGTGTCTGACCTTTTAATGGCTGGGCTGCCAGCAAAGCCATGTGTGTGGTCCAGCCTCCACTTCTGGCCTCATGATGCATTCCTGTTCCTGCATAGCAGGGAGGACAAGGAAGGTGGGGAGAGAAAAGGAGTCACTGTTTTCAGAGGCAACAAGGTCTGAAATCCTGCCAGGACATGCCCCGATGGCCCAGAGCAGGCTGCAGGTGCCCCAAGCCCCAGTTCCCAGGAGTCTCCTAGACCATGCAAATGGTCTCTAGATCATGCAAATTCTCTCCTTGCAGGAGTCTGGCAGCTCAGCCTCCAAGGCTTTCCTGTAGCCTCCCCAGGGAGGCTGAGTTTGTGCTGTTTGGGTAAACAACCTTCCCCTTGGGGTCAGAGGCAGACTTACATACCTGGCGGCAGTGCTGAACAATTTCTTCCCATTCACCCCATCAGAGGTACCAGGACTCAGGGTGGGAGACAGCACCTCTGACATTCAGGGAGGGAAGATGGGGGGGGCGAGGGATGTCACACCAGCTATAGAGACCCAGGGCTGCATGCTGCTAAGTCATATCCACTGTTTAACTCAGAGGCCTCTCTGGACTTTCTGCATCTGGGAACAAGCTAAGCTTAAGTCATTATGTGACTTCATCCGGTTATACTATACCCTGTGGTCAGTCTAAGATATAGTCGCTGAATCCCCCTCAGTCATGAGCAGATATTTTACACTTTAAAACCCTGCGTGCTTTGCATTCCCCCACCTCTTGGCTGGTGGCTGTGCCTCTCTCAGGCTGTGAGGAAAGCGGTCACGCAATCTCTGCCTCTGAGAAGGGCCCTGCAGTCAGGGGCTGGGGGGTGGTGCCCAGCTCAGGAATTCCACAGTTGTCTTTCTGCAGGCGGCTCTGCCCTACTGCAATCACCGGCCAAGCCTCCCCATACTGCAGCTGCTGAGAGCTCAGAGTCAGGGCTCGGTACAGCTGTGCCGGCTGTCAGAGATAGATTACACTGTGAAGCTCGGCCATGACTCACGTTCCAGGACCAGGGAAACACGCAAAAGTTATACGCCGTCTTTGGGGTGCCAGAAATCATCTTGGTTTTGTCTTGCAGGATGTTCTGCTTGCAGAGCGCGGGGCAGACGGAAGAAGGGGGTGGGGAGGAGACAAGGGGCAGATCTGTCTCCAGCAGACTGCCTGTCACACACCCGCCACAGCTCCTAATAACAACATTCAGCATTTAATCAGCCCCTTCATGGAAGCAGACGCTGTCACACTCATTAATTAGTTAATCCGCACAGCCCCCCTGGAAGAAGGAGCCATGTTATTATCTCCACTGGGACCCAGAGGGAAACTGAGGCCAGAGTGGGAACTTGGCACTGGGCTGAGGGAGCACAGTCTGGCAGCTGGACCAGGACCAGGCCGTGACTTTGTCACCTGTGCTGGTGCCTTCACTCCTGTATTCCTCGCCGGTTCCAGCCTGCTCACATTGCTGGTGACTCTCTCCAAAGACACCTGGCTAGACTCTGTCAGAACTGGGCCTGGAGGTGCTCAGAGGGAAGGCCAAGGGTGGATTTGGAGCAGAAAGAATGCAGCCTCGTAACTGGACCAGGTCAGGCCTGCAGGGATGTGTACCCTTATGATATGCTCCTTCCAAAAGATCTTGGAAGTAGAAGCAGAGGTGATGACGGTGTCTTTCACTGTCATCAAAATGTCGCACCCTCTGCAGGCAATTCTGGGTTTTGATTGTGTATCTGATTTTTTTTTTTTTTAGTTAGGGTCTCATTCTGTCGCCCAGGCTGGATGGCTGGAGTGCAGTGGCATGATCACAGCTCACCGCAGCCTTGACCTCTTGGGCTCAAATGATCCTTCCACCTCAGCCTCCTGAGAAGCTGGAACTGCAGGCATGCACCACCATGCCAGTTAGTTTAGGGATTTTTGTAGAGATGAGGTCTCACTATGCTGCCCAGGTTGGTCTTAAACTCCTGAACTTAAGCAATCCTCCTGCCTCGGCCTCTCTAAGTGCTGGGAATACAGGCGTGAGCCACTGTGCCAGACTCTGATAGTTTTAGAACTGAAGGGAAGAACCTTTCCAGCGGGAGGCACAACTGTGGTTCCACTAGATGTTGGGACTGCCACTTGGCCACCTGGGATCTTCATTGCATACATACAGACAGAAGGGGTGTGTGTGGGGAACCCAAGGCCTCATGGAGTGCCTCCCACATTACTGTACCCAGGGGTAAACATTATTGGAAGCCTGCTGAGATGTCTTACCACTATGACTGCCAAAGACTCAGAACTCCAGGATGATAACTTAGGTCGGTCTGTCAGGCAAGGAACCCTGAGCAGATGAAATGAAGGCCAGGAGATCCAGAGTCAGAGGAAGGAAGTCACAGCGACCTTCTGGGAGTCTGCAACCAGCTGGGAAAATAAAGACTGCAGTCTCTACCTGTATCTCCTTGCTTGTTACTGGAGTTGTGGAAGATTAAATAATTAACCACTGCCATTAAAAAAAAAACGTAGGGCCTGGCTTGGAGGCTCAGCCTGTAATCCCAGCACTTAGGGAGGCTGAGGCGAGTGGATTGCCTGAGCCTGTGGGTTTGAGACCAGTCCTGGTAAACTGGCGAGACCTCGTCTCTACAATAAAATTAAAAAATAGCCAGGCGTCGTAGCGCCCGTCTGTAGTTCTGGCTCCTCGGAAGCCTGAGGCGGAAGGATCGCTGGAACCCAAAAGGTCGACGCTGGGGTGGCTGTGAGTGTGCCATTGCCCTCAGCCTGGGCGAAGGAGTGAGACTCCAACACACACACACAAAATTAGGAACTAGCAAACATTTTTCCTTTTTCTCCCAATATTTGTAGCAGTAGTGCTTGTCAAACTCTAATGTGCATTCAGATCACCTGGGGATTTTGTTAACCTGCTGAAATCCTTGGGCTCAAGACTCTGTTTGTTTGTTTGTTTGTTTTTTAGTTGGAGTCTCACTCTGTTGCCCAGACTGGAGTGCAAGTGGCACACTCATGGTCAGTGCAGCCTCGACCTGCTGGGCTCAGAATATTCTTCCACCTCAGCCTTGCAAGTAGCTGGAACTAAAGACATGTGCTACCACACCCAGCTTATTTTTTTATTTCTTGTAGAGATGAGGTCTCACCAAGTTGCCCAGGTTGGTCTTGAAACCCTGAGCTCAGGCAATCCTCTCACCTCGGTCTCCCAAAGTGCTGGCATTACAGGCTTGAGCTACCATGACTGGACAAGACTATTTCTAACAAGCTCCTGGATGATGCCAATGTTACATTCTGAGCAGCAAGAGTTCAAAGAATATGTTGGTAGTGGTTAAAATTACCCTTTAATTCAGTTGTTGAATGCCCAGATGACCAGCCTGGACAAACTGGCGGGACCTCGTCTCTACAATAAACCAAGAAAATTAGCCGGGTGTGGTGGCACACGTCTGTGGTTCCAGCTACTTGGAAGGTTGAGGTGGAAAGATTGCCTGAGCCCAGCAGTTAGAGACTGTGATGATAGCTGTGAGAGTGCCACTGCATCCCAGCCTGGGTGACAGTGAGACTCTGACTCAAAAAAAAAGCCCAGATTGGATTACTACAGAACTTGAGGAGAGATGGACATCCCCTTGAAGACTTTGTATAATAGTAGCCTCATGACATTAAGTGTAAAGGTGACTGGACTTAGGGTGGACTGTTGAAACGTGTTTGGTGAGGGCAACTTTGGATGAATATGTGTGTGTGGACACGTGTGCACATGGACATGTGAGTTTGTGTACCTGGGACAGTGAAGGGGTGGGATATAGCAGGCAGTCTCTGAGGTGGCTGTTCAGGTCATTATTTCTCCTCTGAGAACTTCTCTCTCCGTATGGAAGAGTGGGCTGACATGTTTGTATCACAGGGCACTTTCTGCCCTGGCCATAGCTGATTGACCATGGCCCCAGCTAGACCAGTAAGATTGCTTTATCTGGGAATTCGGAACTTTAACCAAGAGACATTAAGTCTGACAGCTCTGATTCTGATTAATCGCAGTGACCTAGAAAGAAGGTTTGTAAACTGATACTACTGCGGTTAGTTCTTAAAGCCTACCCTGATCCCTGCACCTCCCCAGCCTCATATGGGCTCAGGAATCTCCCAGGTACCATTGTACCCATCTCCCATTTTCTTTCTTACCTAAATCAGAGTTTGCCTTCAAAATAGTCCCAGGTAATACACACCTCCTCCTGGAAGTGGCTCCACCTGCTTCCGCAACAGGGTGGCTGCCTGGACTCAGTTTCATTTCCAACCCAAATGTCCAGGTAATTTGCAGGTAAGGCTTCCCCTCGATCCCCCACCCCCCTTACACACACCTCCCTATTCGCCACTCCCACTTAACTGCAGCTCAGTTGATCACCCCGATTTCCGATTTCTCATCAGGAGGACAGCAGGGCCCAGGAAACATTTTAGAGGCACTTCCCTCCCCTGAAACTCGCTCGCTCATAACTCCCCTTTTTGCTTCTTGGCCTTGGAGACCCAGCTGAGTCACCAGGACCTCCAGATGGGACTCCCACCCCCAAGGCTTGTTGAAGTTTTCTTGTGAGGGCTCTGTCTGCCCATCTGCTTCACCCCTATGGTGAGCAGCCATCCCGGTCCCCTCCCCAGCCCCCACAGCTCAGCACAGTGCCAGGGCACTAAAGAGCAGCTCTCAGGAAGGTGTGTTGAGTGACTTCCAGCGTGAATAAATGGGCGTGCTTGGAGGAAGATAGGAGGGGCGATTTTTTGCATCTACCAGAAATTCGAAATTGACAAAGTGCCCCTTTGGATGCCAGGCGCGATGCTGGGCACCGGGGTGGGGGGCTGGGGAGAACCGAGAGGAGGACGCATGACAAAGATGCGCTCCGACTTCTTAAGCAGCGCTCAGTCACCCCGAGGAGGTGGAGCCCATCTCCTTCCTCCCCCAAATGAACCAGTTCCCCGGTGATCCTACTTGCTTTTTTCCCTCTCCCACG
>NW_007064586.1:36339-42705 GCF_000164805.1 Carlito syrichta | reverse complement strand
CTGGCGCGGGCGTGGGCAACGCGGGTCCGGCGCGGGCAGCGTGGCTTTCCGGGCGCGGATGTCAGCAGCCTCGCCCCTACCGTGGGGTGGCGGCGGCCGCCCAGGTGTGAGGCGGGTGCAGCCCTCTGTGCAGGTAGGACGGGCACAGCCCCGGGACTGATGCTGGAGTGGGTGGCGGCTCGTGCCGGCGTGGGGTGCCGCTGGCATGGGCGTGAGGAAGTGCTGCCATCGCTTGGGTGTTGGGAGGGCTCTGGCTTTGGGCTCGACACGGTCTGGAGTGGTAGCACCGGGGGCTTGAGGAATCGGTGTCCTCAGCATGGCTAGAGTTCCTGGCATAACTGTGAGAACTGGCCTTGGCACAGTGTGGTGTGGGGGTGCTGCCTGGCACCCCCAGGGGAGAAGCGGTGGCCCTGCAACCCTGGTGGAGGAAAGGGTACATGCCCATCCTCCTCCCCTGGCAATGGTAGGGGGCACTGCCTCTGTCGTGGAGGCCCAGCTTTAATGCCTGTTGGGTACACCGGGCTGGGGAGGGCGGAAGGCTGGGAAAAGGTCCATGTCCTTTGTAATGGACGTACAAGAGAGATGCCAGGAAGGAGCTTCTACCACGAGGGCCCTGATGGTGACCCAGACAGAGACCCATCTTGGTACTAGCATTGTTCTGGGCTCACGGATTCATTCATCTTTGAGGAAGAAGGGAAGGGTGGATGGTTCTCAGTGGTGATCGCTGTCCCCGAACATGTCTCGAGAAATGTGCGGAGCTGAGTAGTGTCTGTGTCAGCAGGCCAGGGCGCAGTATGGTGCACCATCTCTCTGAGGTGCTGGGTGGTGCCTTCTCCTTGGATTGATGCGTTCACTCCAGGGCATCTGGAAGTTGCCATTACTCTTTGATGCTTGGAAGCCTTTGGGTCTGGGGGAATCACTTGGGAGATGCTTGAAGGATGATTCCACAGCCACCAGGCGTGTGCTAGGATTGTGTCTGCCCTCGATGGTCCTTCGGGAAGCTTTGGGTGAGGGTCTCACTCAACATCTCACAGTGTTTGCTTGGCAGAAGAATAATTTCCAGACCTCCAGAGAAGTCTTAGGGGAGATCTTCAGGTCTCTGTGGTGGTCTTGGGGAAGTGGGATCAGTGGTGGCAGAATAAAAGCGCTGAGCCTGAGCTGGGCGTAGGGAAGGCATTTAGGAGTCCAGAAAGGTCATGTTGAGGGTATTGAGACTAGGGTGGCAGGTGGTTGCCAACTGGCCAGGGTGGGTGATTGGAGACGCTGCTGAGTTCTCGAAAGCTGTCCAGTGCACTTGGAATCAGATAACTTGAGTTCCGGTGTTGGCTGTGCGACCTTGAGCAGGTGCCTTCACCCTTAAGGCATGCCACTCGGTGGTCTGATCTTAAAGAGCAAAAGGAAACTGTTCACGTGGAAACCCTCTGTAAACAGTGAAAGGCTGTACAGGGGTCAGAGGTTTTCACCAGGTAAGGAGACCAGGACGGGAGACCGGAGGCCGGAGGAGACAGGTGTGGAATGCGCTGGGGAGGAAGGGAGCTGGAAGGTGGAGGGCCTGTCATGGGGAATTAGAGGCCCTGAGTGTACAAGCTCCTGGAGGGGACAAGTGGGCTCTGTTGACACTGTGAGTCAGCTGCTGGGCAGGAGCCAGGCCCCAGGTCTCCCGAGGATGGTCGAGTATGGCCCCAAGCATGGCCCAGCAACTGTGAGTCCTGCAGGAGTGGCCCCAGCCGGAGGAAGCCCTCTGCTGGGGTGGCAGACATGCCTCATTGTCAGGGTAGGTCTGGAAGGTGTCTGTGGCTGACAGATCTAGGGTACCTGTGTGGGAGGGAGACTTGGGAAGTGTGTGTGTGTGTGTGTGTGTGTGTGTGTGTGTGTGTGTGTGTGTGTGTGTTTTCCCTTGAGAATTTCCTTTGGCTCTGGGTTCTGAGAACGGTGGTAGGGAGCAGTCACATCAGCATCTTTTGGGCTGAAGATAATGAAATGGGTCAGAGCTTCCAGAGTAGATGTGGCTCGGGGCAGGAAGGTCCTGTGAGGGAGGCCATGTCTGGTTGGCAGTGGGACCAGGGGGCCTGGGGGGTACTCAGACACATAGGGGAAGGAAAAGGGGCCATGGGCACCTCCAGAAGGTACATGGAGGGCAGGCAGGGGTGGCACCTCTCCTGGTGTGGCTCCACGCCGGCTGAAGGGCCTTCTTACGTGGGGAGGAGGAGGGTGGCTGCCGGCTGCTTTGCTCTCTGCTGCCAGGAGCCCAATTCCTGACAGTGAGCTGCAGAGTCCGAGTTATAGACCCTGCAGTGGGGAGGCTTGGCGCAGGGAGGCTCGTTTCTTGAGCATTCCACGTGGATGTCTGCCTCAGCCAGCAACCCATTTCACAAACTCGCTCCCCAAGGCAGAAGATTTTGCCCAGGCTGCAGCACTGAGCCACGTGGGTGGAAGGTGGACACGTCCCTGCCAGGCCCAGGGTGGTGAGCTGACTTTTCCGTGCTATGGAACTCGCCCTGTCCCTGTGGCTGCTGCCTGGACACTGCCTGGCATCACGAGTATTTTCCCAGTGGTTCCCAGGTTGGGCAGGGGGCATCCAAGGCCACCCAAAGCTCCCTTTGGTGCCTTTGTGCCTCCCTCAAGAGCTGCTGGGCACTTCAGCTCCTGCCCGTGAAGCTCTCTTCATGCAACGTCCGTTAAGGAGGCTGCCTCCAGCCTCCCTGGGGTGAACATGCAGAACTTGCGTCCCCTCAGCGCACCCTCCGCACCTCCTCCTGTTTGTTCTGATTTGTGCCTCAGCCTTATGGTTTTGGGCTCCAGGAGCCCTTTTCAGCCACCCCTTGCCATCTGCCTGGGCTGCTGGGATTACAGCGCAGAGCTGGTAGCAGGGGAGCAGATCAGAAGACACCGAGAGCAGGAGCTGGCCTCTGCTCCCCAAAGCAGAGCTGAGCTTTCTTCTTGGTCCTCAGGGAGCCTGGCCAGGTTGACACTCTCGGAGGTGTGCACAGATGCTGATTTAGCGCAGAACCCAGTTGAGGCCAAGACTGGTAACGTAGGAGTGGACGCTGAGGGAGGTGGCTCACCGGAGCTGGGATGTTTAACTCAGCCCTGTTCCCCCTTTCTTTGTCCACGTTTTTCCAAAAGTTGCTTTACTCAGCTCCTGGCAACCTTTCCTTCCTCGGCTGCCCCATAAATCATAGTGCCCGGCTGCCCTGCCTTAGGGGTGCCAGGGATCAAGCATCTCTGGCCTGAGGATGCTGAGCAGAACTGACAGCACCAGGTCAGGCGGCTGCAGCTGAAGGTGTAGCCTGTGGGTAGCAGCCCCTCCTCCCTGCGTCCCTCTCCTCAGGACCAGAGGGGACCTCAGCGTTGACCACCTGTTGACCCGGCACTCCGTCTGAGTTCAGTTTCTCCCTGGAATAGCTTTACATTACACTTCAGCGGACTGGGCAAGTAGCGCTGGGGGAAACATCAATGAACGTGTGGTCAGAGGAAGATAAATCTAGAACCGCGGAGCCCAGGGCATGGCAGGATGTGGTTACCTTCCTGGCAGGCAGGGCTGAAAGCTGTTTGTTTTGATTTTCTTTTTCCTTTCCGATACTGACTTGGACTGGGTTGGATGGGCCTGTGTGTATGTGTGTCTAGGCATGAAAGACCTGGGAAACTGCCTTATCGGAAGGAATCCAGGGAGATGATGTGGGGGGGTTGGTGTGACCACGGGCAAGGGTGTTGTTTTCATGAGATGCTTGGCAGGGATGCCCAAGTGCTGCACTGGATCAGGCTGGGGCTGTCACTGCTGTGGGGCTGCCCAGGGAGAGCACGTGTGTGAAGCCGCGTGTGCCCGTATGCCTTTCTGTGGGAAGTGAGGGCTGAGGGGGTGTGAGCGCCCGGCAGTGTGGGAGCTCGCGGGCTCCCGTGTCTGGCTGGCCTGGTGTCGGTGGGTGTGTGGAGTTGGGTGCTGCTGGGCTCCTTGCAGCGGGAGCTGGGGGAGGCCACCTTCGGGCTTTGAAAGGGTGGGCTTCATAGCTCCTGGTGATTCCCACGGGAGGAGCTTCCCGCTCTCTCAGTATTGCTCAGAGGGAAGCCCAGGCCCGAGGTGGGGCTCTCCATCGCCCAAGTGTGTGCCACCTGGGGGCATCTCTCACACCTGCTTCCCTCTCCTCCTCCAGCCTCCTGGCAGTCAGCTGTGGACAGTTCCCCAGGACAGAAGATAGCATTATAGCACATGGTCGTCAGGTCTTTAGGCTCTGGAGCCAAACAGACCCAGATTTGTGTCCTGGTACCTGCCTCTCTACACCTCAGTTTCCTTATCTGTAAGATGGGGGCAGTAAAACCTCCCACGTGGCAGAACTGTAAGAATTCTACCCTGCAGAGAGATCATGCTGAAAGCGAGCGCTCGAAAAGTGTTTTTGCTCTTGCAGGCAGAATCTTCTCTATAGAAAAGTGGTTACATCATGATCTGGATATATAGCACCAGGGAAGATATAATAGGTCCCATTACTTGGCAAGAAGAAGTCAACCCCGCCCTATCCCTGGGTTGGACAGAGTCTTGTGTATCTGTCAGCGGTGTCATACACGAGCGTAATATCTTAGCCCCCGGGGAATGTTTCTACTTGGGCTCAGCTGATAGTTATTTCTTGAGCACCTACAGTGGTCTGGGGGTCAGTGAGCCATGAAACTGAGTGGACCAGAGATCAAAGGAGAGAGAGTGACTTGAGCCAGAAAGATTGGGGAGGCTTGGGTGGCAGTGGCCTATAACCTGGGTCCTGAGGACTGGTGGGAATGAACACAGGAAGGTGACTGGGGAGGAACCACAGCAACGGGAAATGTGGCGGGGAAAGCAAACTGCTGCCCGTGCAGGGTGGCTTGAGCATGGAGTGCACGAGACACACATAATGTGAGCTGGTGTTGGACAGAGTGGGAGCTGAGCCCCTGAGAGCCGTGGCTGCAGGGTTTAAGGTGGGATGTCCAATCTGTGAGAACACGGGTAGTCGCTGGAATGTTCTGAGCAAGGGTGTGGGGGTTGGCAACTTCCAGGAGGCAGCACCAGGCAGCAGGTGCCAGGGTACTGAAGGGCAGGAGCATGAGTACCAGGAGCAGAGGCCTTGAACCCAGGCAAAGGCCGCCCTGCAGAGGGTAGCAGGGAGACTAGGCCTGGAGGGGAGGCAGGAACATGAACCTTGTCAGCTTGGGTCACCGGGAGGTGGGTATGGGGAATGATGGGAGGTAGGGCCGGGAATCCAAACTGGTTTGACTCCCGTGGGTGCCAGGCCAGCGAAGTGAGCGCGAGGCTTGCAGGGCTCCTCACGAGGATGTTGGTGCTGCCCTTGGGGCTGTTCTCATCCCCAAGGACCCATGGGGGTTCCAGTGTTCCCAGCACTCACTTCCAGGCGTCTGATCATTTTCTCACCCAATTTCCCCTTGAAATTTCGCCCGCCCAGGAGGTTACTATTCTGGGAAGTTTCATCAAAACCCTTCCAGCATTTGAGAGTTCTCGGAGCTGGGGAGGTGGGGGAAGTACAGGGCTTGTCTTCACCTGTGTTTTGGGGGCCGCTCCTGGAGTCAGTCCTGCCCCTGCTGACAGTTTGGCTTCAGAGCTGGTGGCTCCCAGTGGGGGTTGGGAGGGTGGGCGTGGCTGTGTGAGGTGAGCCGGGATGCTCACAGAACGGGCCCCTTGTCATTGTCTCTCCTGGAGCCATTTAATTAATTTATGATTGATGTTCCTGGACTTCCTTGAGGTTAATCTATTATTGATGCCTCTTCATTATAGACAACACACATTGTACCTCCTGGCTCCTGTCTGCTCCTGATGGGCAGGCCGCATGTTGGAGTGAGCACCAGGAGGCTGTACCTGGGTGCCCTGGAGACAGGGCCCCACACTTGGCATTCTCAAGCCCTTGCAGGTTTCGGGGTCTGGAGGACACTTGGGGGGGCCCAGGGCGTGTCTTCTGGAGGCTTTGCTCAGCCTCAAAATAATAACAGTGGTTTTCATCCTCTGAACTGAACCTAGCACAGGATGTGGGGGATCTCATTTACTCCTCTATATGGGGACCCCCTGCACCTGCCATCCCTCCCACCTCCATCTTACAGGAGGCGTAGAGAGGCTGTGTCACCTGCTCAAGGACACACAGCGATGAGTGGGGAGCCAGGCTTGAACCCAGGATGCATTGGTTTCTCTCCTTCAGACCGCACACAAGCCCACTTCCTCCATGAAGCCTTTCTTTTTCTTTTTTCTTTTTTTTTGAGTTGGAGTCTCACTCTGTCACCCAGACTGGAGTGCAGTGGCACACTCCTGACCACTGCAGCCTCTACCTGCTGGGCTCTGGCTATCCTTCCGCCTCAGCCTTCCAAGTAGCTAGAACTACAGGCACGTGCTACCATGCC
>NW_007064586.1:3904-36319 GCF_000164805.1 Carlito syrichta | reverse complement strand
GGTCTTGAACCCGCGGACTCAGGCAATCCACTCACCTCAGCCTCCCAAGGCGCGGGATTACAGGCTGAGCCACCGAGCCTGGCTGCCTTTCTTTTCCTTAATTTAATTTAATTTAATTTTTTAGTTGGAGTCTGACTCCATCCCCCAGACTGGAGTGCAGTGGCTTGCTCCCAGCTACCGCAGCCTCAACCTGCTGGGTTCAGACGATCCTTCGCCTCAACCTTCCAAGTAGCTGGAACTACAGGCACATGGCCCAGCTAATTTTTTGACTTATTGTTGAGATGAGGTCTCGCCAAGTTGCCCAGGCTGGTCTTGAACCCACGCGCCCAGGCAATCCTCTCATCTTGGCCTCCCAAAGTGCTGGGATTATAGGCATGAGCCACCGTGCCCGGCCATGAAGCCTTTCTTCATGCTGCATTAAACTCTAAGACAGTCTTACCTCAATCACACTGGCGTCCTGCTGAAGGACATTGTTCCTCATCCTCACTGAGGAATAACGATCATGTTAACCAAGCCCGGATGCCAGGCACCATGCTCAACACTTTTCACTGCTTGTACCATGTAATTCTCGCAGCCACCTCAAGAGGCAGGTGGGGTTAACCCATTTTATAAATCAGATTTAGAAATGTGCTTGAAGTCACTCGCCTGGTAGATTGTGGCTGGGATTTGAACCTCAGCCGCCATGATTCAAGGGCGCATGTCTGATTCATCCTTGTAACTGCCCCCTGTCTCCATCTCCTTGGGCCTGTTTGTTTATCTGTGTATCAAGCAGCACATCCCCTGTCTTCTGCCCGGCCTCTGTTGGGCCCCCTCCTCTGCTGTGGGGACCAGGGTGCCCACTCACACAGATGGGTGATTGTGGAGCAAGGAATGTGGAGCTGCTGGGCCTCGGTTTGGTGCCTGGCTCTGCTGGGCCACTTCGTACAAGTCCCTTTTCCCTTCTGAGCCTTGCTTGCCCCATCTGTGTAACGGCAGCAGTGATATTTATCTTCTCTCCTTCACTGGCTGTCCCCATATTCAAAGGTGATGCTAATGGGAAAGCACTTTGGGAAAGACACTGTGCTAACCAAGGGTTAGAACTGCTTGTGTCAAAATTAAAAAAAATAAAAAGAACTGCTTGTGTATGAAATTCGAGAACCGGCATGAAGACCAGGCATACTTATAGCTGGGCACGTAACCCAGGCCCATGTGCCTGTGCCCACACTCCGAGCTACCTCGGATAGGCAGATGAATTCCGTGCTTGCTGACTGCCAAGAACTTGCTCAAGGATCCTGTGTGGCCAGGAGAGGGGGTAGGAGGTACCTGGGGGGGGGGGGGCCAGGTCCGGGTCTGCCATCCCGATTGGCCAAGCAGCGCCTGGGTCCTTGGAGGCGGCCCCTCCAGTTCTGTGTCTCTGGGTTGTGTCGAAGTGCAGAGGGCCTCTGGGGGCTCCAGGTCCTACTTCCCCTCTCATCTCCCAAAGGTGGCCTGACTGGGTCAGTTCAGCCTGGGTTTAGGGAGGAAGGAGGATCATTTGCCAGGCCACTACCCAGACCCCCTTCACCCCTCTAAACACGAGGAAAGCCTTGTTGGGTGGTGAGCCTTGTGCTACTCCAGAAAGCAGAGAGACCGCCAGCCTCTCAGTGGCAGGGCTCCCAGGGCGTTGGCCAGGAATCTTCTGCTTTCTCATCAGCTTCACTCAGGGAGTTTCAGCACTGGACTGGGGCTGGGCGGACAGCACATGCTGCCAGGGCTCCCTCCCGTCCCGGGGCCCTGAAGGAAGGGGCAGAGCCCTCAGCCTTGTGGGCAAGGGTGAGGCACACTTGCCATTGCTCACTGGAAACCTGGGGCCAGGGTGCCGTTAGGTGACGTCCTGTTTCACGTCCCAAGTTTCCGCCTTCTGCTGGCCGGGATTACATCAGGCTCCCCTGGCACGCCCTCTAGCCAACTCCCACTGCCCCAGACAGCTGCCCCTCTGCAGTTCAGGGGCAGACTGCAGAGTCACTGGGCAGCCCCGGACCCGTTGGCTGAGGGGACTGTTCTGGCCTTTTCAACCTCAGCGGCAGGGCTCGGTAACCCCCAATGCCCTGGCCCCAGTTAGCACCTGGCCACTTCCCCCACTCAAGTCTGCCTAGTCTCCAAGATCTTCCACTTCTGGCTCATGCTGTCTCTCTCCCTTTAAAGTTTGCATAGCATAGGCCTTCAAACAGGGGCATTAGCATAAAAACAGAGCCTCCTTGGAGCCCACTACTACTTGGGCACCCACTTGACCTCTCCAAGCCTTGGTTTCCGCATCTCTCCAACGGGGGCTCTCGTGGAACATGGCACACTGGGATCACAAAAGACAGCGTATAGGAAGTTCTGCCCAGTGCTGTGAACATCACAGGTGCCCGATACATGTTAGCGGCTGGCTGTTATGTCAATGATCGTGATCCCTCCTCCCAAATGTTTCCCGTTGGCCCAGGCTAATAAAACCTTCCCTTTCCTGATACCATGGCTTCTCCGCAGCCAGGCAGCCCTGCCACTCCTGCCACAGAGCTGGCCCTTGGGCTTCCCTCCCCTCCAGCGTCTGGGCTGCTTCTTAGAGCTGGCAGTGTCCTGCCATCCTCTGGCATCTTGCCCTGTTCCCGCCCCGCCTGTCTCCGAGGCTGGCCCTCCGAGCCCCAGCCACCCAACTTCTTTGGTTCCTCTCCTATTTTGGTTTTCTTTTTTGGCGCCTCTTCCATCTGGCTGCCTTTTCTTTGTCTGACTTTTCCTCTCCTGGAGCCTTTGGGGGAAGCCAGTTTCTAACTTAGAGACTCCCTGAGCTGCCCTGTGCAAAGCCCCTCAGCCCCTCTGGCTTCCTGAGGGCTGTGTCAGAATTGCGTGTCCTTAGAGTGGGGGTCATGATCACTCAGCCCTTAAAACTCCAGAGTTCCCTGGCGTCCTCTCTGGCTGGTGAACCTCGGGCCTGGGCACCCCCTCCAGCACTGGAGAAGGAGGCCAGTGCTCAGGGGAGCCTAGCCTGAGGGGGTTACAAGCCCCAGCTGAGGCTGAGATTCTAGGCACAGCAAATCCTCAAGGCCAGAGTCAACCCCAGTTCTCCCGGGAGCCAGAACACCAGCCGGAGCCAGAACACCAGCCGTATCCGGACTCTCTTTCCTCCTAGGAACTCAAGGAATTTTTCTTAAGAGGTTGTTTCAGTTTCATACCTTTGAAAAGAACTTGGTCTTCCTTCGACACCTCCCTGGGACTGGGGCCAGACCGTGGAGCAGAGAATTGTTTTGCCACTTGAAATCTCCCATCTCCCCATTCATTCAGGGACATTTATCCAGCACCTACTACATGCTAAGCTGTGTGCCTAGAGCCAGGAATAAGAGAAAAGGCATTGCCTCATCTTCAGGGAGTTCCCTGGTTAGCGTAAACAGACAGTGTAAACAGACATTACGACTCTAACAACAGCAACAGTAACAAACACTAAGGAGCGGGTCCTCTCTGCCAGACAGTGCTGTGTCTGCAGGAGCACAGTTAATGCAAAGAGCAGTGACAGTTTCTGTTTTATGGACACTCACCCCCCCCCAGGCTCTGTGCTCAGGATAGTCCCACGGCACTTGTTGGGGGGGGGGTCCTTGTGTTTCACAGAAGAGGTGCAGGCCCAGGACCTCGGCTTCCTTGCGAAATTGAGGGAGTCTGTTTGTACCTGGGACTCAGGTCACGTCTGTCTTGCCCTGCTCTCTGTGTGTTCTTATTCTCCCTGCCAGGCACTGGGGCTGGGGACCTTGTGAACCATAGAAAGAACAGGTTCTTACAAAAGGAAGACCCCCTTTGGCCATTCTCTTGCAGCAAAGACTGGCTTCTTCCATTCTCAGGAAGCCCTGGCCACTCCCCACCTGTAGACCAGTCCAGGATGCGTTGCTACTCCCCCTTCCCAGCCCCGCCCTCCTTGGATCCCACACCCCCCTGACTGTGGCAGGTGGTTCAGGTCATTCAGGATGGCTCCTCTCTCCCCACATGCCCCCTGCCAGTACTGCTGAACTGTTCCAGATTGTTCTCCTTGCTGCCTGCCTGCCGTACCGTGCAGTTTAAAACGCAGGCTAATAGAGGGCTTGGGCACCTCAGGGGCCGCCTTCTCCATTTCTTGGCCCCCTCCCTTCCCTAGGTGAACCCCATTCAGCCAGCTTCCGGCAGTGGTAACTAAGCCGGGCGCCCAGCCTACCAGCTGCTTAGTACTTTATAAAAGTTTAACCTTAGTGGTGTAATGAACTCCCATCATAAAGCAGCTGGAGCAGTGCATCCTGGGATGTATAAATTATAGGAGCCCTCTGAAGTTGTAATTGGAAATGGCAGCAACTCGAAGGTTGAAAGAGGCCGGCCTCATTGGGCTGAGCACAGCTATTCTCTGCCTTCTTTCAAAAGGCACACAGAACTGAGTCTGGCTGCGAAGAAAGAATGTCCTCATCCCAAACCGAGCTCCTGGTTCCCCCGCCCCAGTTCCTACTTCCTGCCTCCAGCTGTGTCTGCAGAGCCTGTGGGCTTTGGAGGTGGGACCTCCAGCCCGGCCCTGTGCTCTGGCTCTGTGCCGCAGACAGAGTGGGCCGGGAGGGAACAGACGCGGGCATGGAGGCAGGAGGGCTTCGGAGTGGCCGATTCGACTTCCCCACATCGCTGCAGTCGGATCTGTGGAGTGGAGAAAAGCGTGCCCACCTCTGGAGCGGTGGGGGAACTGAAGGGAAGGCACAGCGGGCATTAGGATGCAGGATTACGGACTCCGGGCATTAGGATGCAGGATTCCTGACAGTCTGGCTTCCTGACACAGCTCCTGCCGCTGGCAGTTGTGAGTCCTTATCCAGTGGTTGAACAGCTGCAGTTTCCGCCTGTAAAACCGGGGGAATAATGACCTCTCAGGCGTGTTAGGAGATTGCCGCTTGTGATGGCCTCAAAGCTGTGGTTCTCTGATGGGCACACAGGTCTCCTGGGAGCTTGCTAAGGCAGATTCCAGCTCAGGCTGCTGGGTGGGAACCCAGGTCCACATGTCTGCAGCACCTAATAAGGCTGCTGCAGGTCTTGGGCTATGCCTTGAGTGGTGAGGGCATGGAGTTTGACCCTAGTCGGTGCTTAATAAGGGCTCATCGAGGCTGTATATCCAGGCAAAACACTCCCACCTGCGCTTGCCCAGCACCTGTCCGGGTGCCCACACGGGTTTCATTCAGTGTTCCGAACTTGACCCATAGTCGGCAAAAGCATTACCTGGAACAGGTCAGAAATGCAGAATCCTAGTATCCCTTCATCGCCCCCCGCCACGAGAATCTCCGGGAGCAGAGCCCAGAGATCTGAGGTGTGCCCAGCTCTGGAAGTTCGGCTTGTGCCCATTCAAGCAGAGCCCTGGTCAGGACTCATCCTTCACAGCAGGGCTTCTCTGAGTGCAGGTTGCTTAGCTCCGGCATCAGAAGCTCCTGGGGTTGGCCATGGTGGAACTTGCTAAAAATACAGGCTTACTGATTCAGAATTGATGGGTGGGGCCTGGGAATCTGCATTGACTGATCTCCTCCATGCCTGTTCAAGTTTGAGCGCCAGGGGGTTTAATCACTACCTGAGAGCTGGGTAGAAGGGCTGAACCCTAGCCTCAGCACCCCCTACCCCCGTGCATAAAACTTTGCCTCTTCCAGGGAGAAGAAACACTAGACTGGGGTCAGGAGCCCCAGGTTCTGGCACCATTCTACGCCAAAGCCAAGGACCCCCAGAGCCTCTCTACTGTGGGCCCGGCTTCAGGGATTTTCTCAGTAATGTCCCTCAGTAGGGAGTTGGTTGAATAAGCCCATGTACATCATGTATGACTGGCTACACAATAATGAGGTCGTGGAAGATGCCTACCGGAGAGAAATATTTACGTTATCTGGTTCAGTGAAAAAAAGCAGTACGTGCAGAATGATCACGTATTGGGACAGAGACAAAAGAAAGGCTAGACTGGGTGCAGTGGTTCATGCCTGTCACGAGCACTTTGGGAGTCTGAGGTAGGAGGATTGTTTGAACCCAGGGGTTTGAGACCAGCCTAGGCAACATAGTGAAACCTCGTCACTACAAAAAAAAATTAACCAGGTGTGGTGGCATGTGCCTGTAGTCCCAGCTACTCAGGAGGCTGAGGAAGGAAGATTATGTGAGCCAGGAGTCTGAGGTTGTGGTGAGCCGTGATCGTGCCACTGTATTCCTGGGTGACAGAGCAAGACCCTGTCTGGGGGGAAAAAAAAGACTAGAACAATGTTAATAGTGAGTAATTTTCCTAGTGGGACCATGGGTGATTTCTATTTTTTTTTTTTGAGTTAGAGTCTCACTCTGTCACCCAGACTGGAGTGCAGTGGCTGCTCACGGCCACCACAGCCTCGACCTGCTGGGCTCCAGAGATCCTGCCACCTCAGCCTTCCAAGTAACTGGAACTACAGGCATGCGCTACCACACCCAGCTAATATTTTTGATTTATTGTAGAGATGAGGTCTCGCCAAGTTGCCCAGACAGGTCTTGAACTCGCGGGCTCAGGCAATCCACTCACCTCAGCCTCCCAAAGGCGCGGGATTACAGGCTGAGCCACTGAGCCTGGCTTCTATTTTCTTTTTTTGGTTTCTATTTTCTATAAAGCACATATATTTTGTACTAAGAAACAGATCAGCATAGATAAACATGTCTGGTCCAGGGTCCTTGGGCCACTGAGCACATCCACTGCCTGAGGCATGAGGCCTCCCCCAGCCTGGGGCAGCCCAGACTCCCACAGCCACTTTCCTTCTCCTTGACCTTCCCAGCTGGGGTGACCTTCACCGTAGTTCCCTCACCTCCAAGCTATGTCTGGTACTCTTCTGTTCTTTACACTCTTTTTTCTGCCTTTTTGCTTTCTCTCTGTTTGAGTCTTCGGGGATGATGGCAACACCTTCCCTATTTTTTTTTTTTTTTTTTGAGTTGGAGTCTCATTCTGTTGCCCAGATTGGAGTGCAGTGGCCGCTCTCGGCCACCGCAGCCTTGACCTGCTGGGCTCCAGCAATCCTTCTGTCTCAGCCTTCCAAGTAGCCGGAATTACAGGAATGCGCTACCACGCCCGGCTGATTTTTTGATTTATTGTAGAGATGAGGTCTCGAACCTGCGGACTCAGGCAATCCACTCACCTCAGCCTCCCAAAGGCACGGGATTACAGGCTGAGCCACCGAGCCGGCTTCCTTCCCTATTTTACATAAGAGGAGAGAGTGGTGAGGGGACTGAGAGACAGAAGCCCCCAGCCTGCAAACCTCTGAGGCGGAGTTCAGTTTTTAATCAGGGCGTCACCTAGGCGACCAAACCTGAATTCCAGAGTCTAGGCACATAGGATGTGCAGGATGTGCTCAGAAGTGAGAGCTGCATGAATGAGGCTTGGAATGCAGCCAGGGGCAGGGCAAAGACCCATAGCTGTGTGACCTTGGCATGCCAGCATGCCTCTCTGAGCTTGGGGTCCTCGGGAAGTCAGGGAGGCCTGAGCTCTGATTTTCTGGGGCCCCTTCAGCTCTGATCTGGGGAGTCACACTCCTTCTCTTCTGCTATCCTGCCTAGTTTTCTGAGCAATTTGTGCTGCCCAGTGAGTTTGTGCAGAGGCAGTACTGTCCCCACAGCCAGGCCTCCATGCCACGGCAGTAGGAAGGGAGACAAGCAGTGCTGGAGCACCACCATGGTGGCAGAGGCTGGGGCGCCTGCCTGCCTGGATCTGACATGGCCTCCTGCACCCCCTTCGTTCCTCTGCACTGGCTGCCTGTGGTCAGGTGTCTGCCTTTCATCCTCTCAGGCCAAAGCCACCTTTATCCCAGTGTCCCGCCGGGCTTTGTGTCTGATACCCCATTTCCCTCAGCCCCCAGCAGCCCCAGTCTGCGGCCCTTTGAGCTGCAGTTTTCCATTGAGCCGCTCTGCAGGGAGGGAGGGTGGGAGAAATCCATTCAAGCCATTTGTTTAAAGACATTTAAGCAAACCCAGGGGATGTGTGTGGTCACATGTTTTCAGCCTTTTTCAAAGTAACGGATGGCTTTCTGGATCTCTCTCCCACTGCCCGCTTCCTTGCCTGGGAAGTGCAAGGAGGCCTGGTCTTCAGGAAGGAACGTGGAGAGGGGAAGCCTGGCCAGGGCCCAGAGGTTCAAGCTGAGGGACTGGAGAAACCTCCAAATGAGCCTCTTTCACCCCCGCCTGTGGAGGGGCTCTGCCTGGGACACCAAGCATGCATGCTCACGGTGATGCCAGGAGAGCTGCCCCGGGCCCTCTCTGTGCCCTCTCCAGCAGGTTTCTCTGGGCCCAGGGAGCCTGCAGAAATCACCTTTGCCGGCAACCTAGAGGCAACTGAGAGCTGTTGGTGGTGCTGGTCACAGAGGCTGGGGGTGGGGGACCTCTTTTGCACAAGGTGCATTGCCCTGCTTGTGTGGGGGATGGGAGGAGGGGAAGGGGAGAGCAGCGAGCCTTCCTTCCCCCTCTTTCTGCCCAGCTGTCAGCCCCTCCAGCTCTCTCTGCCTGGTGCTGAGCAGGGGTCCCGCATCATCTCTGTGCCCACTGGCTTCTTTCCTACTCTGCACAGAGAGTTCCTTGCCGATGGGGCTTGGCATCTTCATGCTCATGTCCCACAAGCTCCTTCTTGAGGATTCGTTGAGTGCAACTGACGCATCTGGGAGCTCCCAGGACCTAGGTCTGCTCTCTGGCTCTGGTCTTTGAGGGCCCCCCTCCCTCAACCAACCGGTCTGGCGGGTTTGTGGGGATCTGGCCACAGGCTTTCTCCAGGGACAGGATGTCCTGCTGTGAGGAGGCTTTGTGCCTATCTCTCCATTCTTCCCAGTTCCCCTTTGCTCCTCCTCTCTCCTCAATACTGGTCTGAGCCTGGGTCCTCTCTCTATTCTGTTCTTCTTGGGGTCCAGGGCAGCATTCTATGGGGATGCTGGTCTTAGGCAGAACAGGAGACTTGCTCCGAAGAAGGCAGGGGGCAGGGCCCTCAGGAATGAGGTGAGGTATTCATCTCCCCCCACTTCCTGAGACCCTGGAAGACAGGATTCCCAGAGTGGGGGTGACAGGCACCAGGCAGGAGCTGGCAGGGGCCATGGTGACCATCCCCCCATCTCCTCCCTCACGAGCACCAAGGGTGAGGGACCACAGGCCCAAAGATGGCAGTTGTGTGCACGAGGCCTCACCTGACTGGGACTCCTCCCCACCCCCACCCGCCAAGCTCGCTCTCAGGGAGCAGGAAATGGGGGTGGGGGAGCCTGGGTGTTCCTCTCACCCTCCGCGGGAGGGGCTGGGCACCCCATTCCGTAGGTGTCAGCGGAACCGTCACCAGTGGTGGGCGCCAGTGCTGGGATTTCCCTGGCTGACTCACCCTCGGCCTGGCTGAGTCTCAGCCTAGGCAGGAGTTCTTTGTGAAGGTGTCTGGGTAGTGACAACAGCTCATGTGAAGCCCTGGAGCCGGCAAGTGGGGGTGAGGGGCCTGTGCTGTCCCAGGCTGCTGTAGGCAGGGCCCTCACGGAGCTCTCAGGCCCCCTCCTGTCCCACCCAGGGTGCTTTCCCCCACCCCGGGCAGACCAGCTGTCTATCAGGGCCACCACCCTACTCCCCAGTGGGGGGAGGCAGTGAGGCTGGGCTGTTCCCTGAAAGATTCCCCCCTAGGGGCCAAATGCCTCCCCTCCCCCTCCCCTGCCCCAAGAGGCAAGAGAATAGGGAAGTCATTGATTCCCTCCTTCCCTCCCAGGGTAAGAGGCATTTCACAGACAGGGCAACCCGGGTAGGGACTGTGAGAGAGGCAGGAAGTGGGGTCAGCATCGTGACCCAGCCAGAGGCAAGGACCCCTCCCCTGGAAAGGTTTATAGGGAGCACATCTCGGGCTCTATGGTCCCCCTCGGCAGAGAGCAGGCAGTGGCAGGCTGGCAGTGGGGTGGAGGTGTCGAAATTACTGTGTGGGGGCTGCTGGGGGAGGACTGAGCAGACAGAAATGTGGAGTGTGTGGCTTGCGAGTGCCTGTGGGGGCGGTGACAGCAGAACCGTGTGGGGTGAGCTGGGGAGAGGGTGGGATGGGAGGTTCGGTTCTGGGTGGCTCCACCCAGAGTCTCTGCCTTCCTGTTGCCATCAGGAGGGAGGTCTTCCCTGACCTTTTTAGCAGGCTGTGACAGCCTACAGGACCAGGCTGCCAGAGCTGAGGGCACAAGGTGACATTCAGGACCCTGGCACGGTACGGTCTTGGCAGGCAGACTTCTCAGCCCCCTGCCCGCCTGCCTGGCCCACTGAGAAAGACTGGTTCCTGTTGGCTGGGTACCACGGGGCAGTTCAGTGTCTCTGATGAGCCTGTTGGTTGTGCTAATTCCTCTGTGGGCAAGTTCAGGGTAGGGCAGCCTGGGGAAGGAATGTAGCCCATAGGCTCAGCCCTGCCCACCTCCTGAGCCCAGGGTCAGGGCTCACCCTTCCTGGTTCCCAGCTTAGCCCGCTGCTGCGGTCAGGAGCATGGAGGCTCGGCTAGCAGCCTAAGCTGGTGGGGTGAGGGGTGCTGGCCCAAACTGCGATGGGCCCTCGAGTCAGGACTACCTCGCCCCGCAAAGGGTGGTCCTCTTGTGTCGCACTGCTTCACTGCTTGGGGAATTGCCCTGTGTGGCTGGCTAGGCGGTGCTGAGGACAGGAGCACGCCAAGGCCCTGGGAGCCTGGGCTGTGGGGCAGGGTTCTGGATTTTGCTACCAGCCGGCTGCTGACTTGGGCGAGGCCTGGGGCAAGTCTCTGCATCGAGGCCCTCACTTTCCTCCCCCAAGTGAGCGTTTGTGGCTCTGTGGCTCAAAGGCTGCTTCCCACTCAGATGATCTCCTGTTCTTTTTTTTTTTTTTTAAGTTGGAGTCTTACTCTGTTGCCCAGACTGGAGTGCCGTGGCCGCTCCCAGCCACCGCAGCCTCGACCTGCTGGGTTCCGGCGATCCTTCCTCCTCAGCCTTCCGAGTAGCCGGAATTATAGGCGCGCGCTACCACGCCTGGCTGATTTTTTGATTTATTGTAGAGATGAGGTCTTGCTGCCCAGGCGGGTCTCGAACCCGCGGACTCAGGCAATACCAAAAGCGCGGGATTACAGGCTGAGCCACCGAGCCCGGCTGATCTCCTGTTCTTTATTACGCACCCAGCCTTAGGGAACAGCCAGGGGCCTTAAGACCTTGTCCTGGTGGGCCTTGGCAGGCAGGCACCTCCAAGGTGAGGAGCAGGGCCAGAGTTCCTCTTGACCCTCTGCTTCTTCCTCCCTGGGAGTAGAACTCCCAGTGCAGGGCCTAGGGCCTAGGGCCTCGGCCAGGTGGTTGGGCTCCCAGTAAACAATATCTGGTGTCACAGCTCTTAGTGTGCTGATCTCATCATCCTTCTTGTGGCCTTGGCTCCCTAGAGCCTGTGGGGGGCTCCCTGGAAGAGGCAATGTGACTGGTATTCTAGGCTGGCGTCCTGGCCCCAGTCAGCTCAAGTGTCAGAAGGTCAGACCGGGGTAGCCAGAGGGTCCAGGCAGGCAGAAGAGGGCCCTGGCACCTCTCCTGGGGGCCCCTGCAGGCTTGGCTGTGCTGTGGCGCCCATCTGCAGAGGGTCGGCCCAGCCCGCTGTGAGTTGGCTGGAAGACCTCAGAATGAGGAGCGCGTGTTCTCCAAACATCTTGCTCGCAGCAGATGGCAGCCACAACTGCCTTTCTCCCTGCAGTTCCGGTGCACTCCCCTTCCCTTTGCTCACCCCCCTGCTAATTTCAGTTTCTGCTTTTGGAGATGGGGAGGCAGCTTCACGCCTTCCAAACCACCCCTGACTGTGGGTGAAGCCTGGTGCACGGAGCACGGACAGTTTGCAGAGGAGGAGCCCCCATACCCCCGCTGTTTTGTTGGGATACTCCATCTTGCCCCTCTTCCCACCCACCATCTCTGAGCCCCTTTGGGTCTATGTGCTGCAGCGTGATCCGAGAAGAGCCAGGAGCTGGGCCGGGGACTTGTTGGACATTTCTTGAGCAGCTGCTAGGCACCAGGTGCTGTGCTGGTGCCAAGGACACAGAGATGCCAGGTGTAGCCCTGCCCTCCTGGAGCTCCCAGCTCAGAGGGGAGACCAGAGTGGAGGGAGCACTGATCAGGTCACCTTGGGGGCAAGCCCCAGAGGCTTTGTGGAGGAGGTGGTATTTAGGCTAAGTCTTGAAGGCTGAGGAGTTCCCAGGAGAGCGAGACTGGAAAAAGCCTCGAGGCAGAGAACAGCCCATGCAAAGGCATGGAGGCATGGAGAACCCTTCCTGCAGAACATGTGGTTCGTGGTGGTGCAGAGCAAGGCTGCACTGCCTCATCAGTACACGCTGGGCACCCTCAGAAGACAGCACCTCCTCTGGTGGCTTAGGGGTGGGTCAGCCTGATGCGGGATCCCTGGATGGGAGCCCCGGGGGGCACAGGCCTTTCTCAGATGGGGGGAGTTCTGCCCTGGGTTTGGGGCCAGCAGGAGCGGCTTTGGCTGGTGGAATAGAACGGGACCGTCCTTCTCTTCTAGCTTCCAGGGGGTCACCAGCAGCCAGGCGGGCATTCCCTGGGAGGGTGAGGTGCCCAGACAGCCACAGCACTGTCCTCTGTTCGGTGGCCTGCCTGGTTCCACCCACACCCGCAGGCGGCACTAGGCTGAACACCCACGTGGGGTCTCTCTTTTGTGCCAACCCTGCACTTAGTGTCCCCCACGTGCCCCATCCGGTTTAATCTTAACAAAGGCCATGGACAGTGGGCATCACTGGCCCCAAGGCCCCTGACTTGCCCCAGCCAGGTCGGGGCTCATCAGAGACCGCAGGCCAGGAGTAAGGCCTCATGCCCTGCCCATTCTCCTCTGCGACTGCCTCCACCACCCCACAGTCGGGCCCCTCTGGGGAGTGCCATGGGGGCAGGGCTGAGTCATTCACCCGGGGAGACCCTCCAGATATCGCGGGCCAAGTGTCAGGAGCATCAACTGCAGCAGCAGGCAGGGGCACCCAACCCCCGTTCTGTAGGGCAGTGGCCCAGGGAGTGGAGGCCCTTGGTGTTTGCGTTTCCCAGCCCTGCGTTTGCCCTGCCGCTCACACCTGGCTGAATGTTTGCCCAAGGATTTGCCCCACTGAAAGGTGGATGGGGCTGGGGAGGGTGGCAGGCAGGTGGCCTGCTGCCTCTGGGCTCCCAGCCTTCCTACGGCCTGAGCCGCCCATGAGTGCCATGCCCCCTACCCCCCTGCATCCCCAGGGCTGTCCTGGCAGTGCCTGACCTCGCCTGCGCAGAGCACGTGACTTCAGAGCGCCCAGGCCTGGCATGCCTGGCGTGCCAGGGCAGCAGCAGCTGGGCCATCAGCAAGGAGCAGGAGAGGCCCCCAGAGCCCTGTGTTGGGCACTGGCCCCGGGGCGTGGGGGTGAGGGGAGGCATCAATGGGACTTTTGTATGGCGAGGGGCAGGAGGACACATGACCAAGCCAGGAGTGCCACATGGACTCGTCCGCTCCTTTCTTTTTGGGAGCAGCCTGTCTGCCAGCCCTCACCCTTCCTCCGGTCCTGGAGAGCCTGCCTGATTCAACCATCCCTTGCCCTGACCTTCTCTTCACCCTCTTTCAGATGAATCAGCCTCAGGAACTTGAACTTGGACTTCTGCAGCCTCTAGGCTGGCTCTGGAGGCAGAGAAACCCCAGACCTGCCTCCTGTGCGGCCGCCCTCCAGAGGGTGTGGCCATCCAGAATCCTCTTACTGGTTAGACTGAGCTCCCAGCCAGTGACTCCTTAAGGCAGAGGCCTGGTCCTGGTCCTGGCCCTGGCCCTGGCCCTGGCTCTGGGGCGAGGGGAGCAGATTAGGTAACAGTGTCTGTGTGGATCTGACATCAAAGGGGAGAGGAGATCCTATCTGTCCTGCAGCAGGGACCCCCAAGGAGGGACCTGCATTCATCAGGCAGGGAACTGAGTGTCTCCTTCCCCATGGCCCTGCCTGTAGCCAGCCTCCTAGAGTGGCCATGATCCTGTGAGGTGGGGAATCTCAGGGCACATCTTGAACTTTCCATCCCACTCCTCTGGCCTGTCATACAAGCCACAAAGCTGAGCCCCCTGTAACCAAGAGGCTGCCCTGTAGGCAAAGAGCTCTGTAAACAGGGGCAGCTGGGATGGCATCTTGGCTCAGGCCTGGTTGACAACCTTTCCAGGTGGGCACAGCTGCAGGAGGCTGTGGGGGTGTGGAGGTAAGGGGAGGCATCAATGGGATTTTTGTATGGCGAGGGGCAATGGACACGTGACCAAGCCAGGCGCGCTGGTCCCTGGGGAGCCCAGGTATGCACTGGGGGTGGGGAGGCAGCCTGATCAGCATAGCCTGGCCTAGGTAGGGTAGCCTCTGGCTCCTGGCTGTGGGGATCCCAGGTACCCCATTACCCTCTTACCTGAGAAGCAGGACAGACATGGGGGGAGAGGAGTGCCGTTCTCCTGAGGCTTGTGGCTTGTGGTGACTGTGGCCACCTGGCCCTGTACAGCCCCCTCTCCTGCTGCTGCAGGGATCTGGGCAGGGGAGCACTGGCCCAGGGTGCCCACTTGGGACACACCCAGAGAGTCTGCCAGCCTGGGCGGCTCTGCAGATGGCCATCCTCAGGCCTTTCACCACGTGCCTCCCTGCTGCTCCAGCCTCCATCGTGATGCCGCTGTGTCTCGCCCACACCAGCCCCAGGCAGGTGTTCTGCCTGCTCCCTGCAGTGAGCTACACATGAAGCTGTGTTCTTTTTTTCTTTGAGTTGGAGTCTCACTCTGTCACCCAGACTGGAGTGCAGTGGCCGCTCCCAGCCACCGCAGCCTCCACCTGCTGGGCTCCAGTGATCCTTCTGCCTCAGCCTCCAAGTAGCTGGAACTACAGATGCGCGCTACCACGCCCAGCTAATTTTTTGATTTATTGTAGAGATGAGGTCTCGCCAAGTTGCTCGGGTGGGTCTCGAACCCGCAGGCTCAGGCTATCCACTTACCTCAGCCTCCCAAGGCGTGGGATTACAGGCTGAGCCACCGAGCCCGGCTGAAGCTGTGTTCTTGAGACCCCCATTGACAGGGAGGAGACCCGATGTGTGTCACACTTCCACCAATGTCACTTGATTTTCTTTTCCGGGAACCAGGGCTCTAAGAGTCTGCGACTTGCCCACAGCTATTAAGTGGCTGCCCTGAGTCCAACCTGATCCCCTGACTCCAGGCCCACGTGTTTCCCACTGTGCCCAGCAGTAAACAGACCTGCTAATAAATAGGCACTCTCCCACCTCCATCCCTCTGGCCTTTTCTCTTTAAGATGCTCTGAGTGCTTCCCAGACATGATGTCATGCATCCTGCTGAGGACCCAGAAGATCTGAGAGGAAGCTGGGCACAGGGGTCACGGGGACTGGGAGCCTGCCTCCCCCTGCCTGGCCCAGTCCCCACATGCCGCTGTCCCCCCTCGCCCTCTGCCCCAGGGCAGGAGAGATGCCAGGCAGAGGCACCTCTCAGGCACCTGCTCTCTGCCTCCGTCTCCCGGATCATGCAGGTGTGAGCCGGAGGAGAAGAGACGCGGATATGGATGAGCCCCCACATGGTGGGGGTGTGTGTGCAGAAGCCTGAGGCTCTTATTAAGGGGAAGTAATGTTGCTGGAGCTTTTTATAGTGCTTTTCTTCAAGCCTCTGAGGTAGACTTTGTTTGTCCTCACACTCCTGGAAAGCTGGCAGAGAGCGGGTCAGGGTCACGTGCAAGGAGGACCTGCCCTTTACGCGTCCTCTCCCTCGATTCTCCCAGCAGCCCAGGAAGCAGCGACTAGTCCCGCTTCCACCGCATGGAGAAGGACCGAGTCTGCTGAGGTCACATGTGGGGGTCGGTGACAGGTTAGGTTTTGAACTTAGTTCTGAGACTTCAAAAGTAGGGCCCTTGAAATGCTGGGCCTCAAGGCCAGGTGCGGTGACTCAAGGCTGCAATCCCAGCACTTTAGGAGGCCGAGGCGAGAGGACTACCTGAGCTCAGAGGTTCAAGACCAGCCTGGGCAACTTGATGAGAACTCATCTCTACAATAAATAAAAAAAAAATAATAATAAGCCGGGCATGGTACCGCGTGCCTGTAGTTCCAGCTACTTGGAAGACTAAGGTGGAATAATTGCCTGAGTCCAGCAAGTCGAGGCTGCAGTGGCTGTGAGCTTGCCACCTGGGCGACAGAGTGAGACTCCAACTCAAACAAAACAAAAAAACCACTGGACCTCAGCGTGGTAATTCCTGGCCATCCACCTCCAGGGTGATGTCGGGGTGTGTCCTGCCTCTGAGGCTGAAGATGTTTGAAATTGAGCACTGGGAAGATGGGCAGGGAAGGGGGTGGAGAAGGGAATTCTAGGAAATTAGAGTTCATCTGGTCCACTCCCACATCTTCCAGATGAGGACACTGAGGATCTAAGAGCGACGGTCACTTCCCCAGGCCCTCCCTCTTCTTGCTTCCAGCTAGGCCATGGGATCCATGGCTGAGGTGCCCTCTCGGCCCTAGGCTGCAGGCCCTGTTGCAGGGTGAGGGCTTGAGTCCCCCAGCTGCATTCTTTGCCCTTCCTCAGAGGTGCTCCCTCCTACCCACAGGATGCTGCACAGAGGTGGACACCACACCTCACACTTGCCCAGATGCACAGGGAGGGCGGACACGGGGCTGGGCAGTGGAGCGGAGCTGGGTTGGCCAGTGCTGGGGAGCCCCACAGGGAAATCACCACTCATCTCCTTCCCGCCACATTCAGTCAAATGAAGAGGCCACATTTCTTCCCTACCTCGCCCACAGCATGGTCGTTGGGCATCAGTGAAGTCTCATATGTGGGCATTACAGGATCAGGCTCTGGATCCAGGCACAGGGCCGGCAGATGGGGCGGATGGAGCCAGGCTGGGAGTCAGGAGCCCTGGGGTCTGGGCTCAGCCCTGCATCTTCTGCATTGGCTCCTACAAGCTCCTACCTCTGTCTGTCAGGCTGTGCTCAGAAATAGCTCCTCCTTCCGGTGGTAGGTAAGTTCCCACCACCTGCCAGGTCTTTGTTGAGTGCAGGGGACACAGCAGGAAAGAAACCAGGCAAGGCCCCTGCCCTGAGGAGCCCTACTCTGGTGAAGGGGGTCAGGCAGTGAACACAATAACAATAGGACTTCAGATGGTGAGAAGTGCTGCGGAAAACAAAACAGAGTCGAGTGATGGAGAGGGCCTAGGGGGCCTGAGATTGGGTAGGCCGGTCCCAGGAGGGGACGTTTGAGCTAATAACTGAATGACGTGGGGGAGCTAGCCATGAAGAGATCTGGGGGCGGAGGTGGGCTCGGGCTTGTGTTCAAGCTGGAGGAGGAGTGAGGATAAAGGTGCCGAGACAGGGAACAGTGTGGAGTGATTGGAAATGGTGGGTTCATGGATAAATGGGTAGATAGATGTATAGATGTATGGAGGGTAGGTGGATGGATGGATGGTTGGGTAGATTGTAGGGCTGGCTAGGGGGTGATCCCTTTCCTCCCCATCATAAGGGTCATGACTGACACTCCCATAATAACACACAAGTCAGCAAGAAGAGAGCATAAAAAAGTTATTTAGTCGTAGTTTTGGGAGACACAGGCGCCTTCAGAACAAAGACCCAAAGATACAGGGAAAACTATCCATTTTTATGCTTAGATTTGAGGAAGAATGGACAACCGTGTAAAACTATGATTGGACAAGAAGGTTGTGACCTGATGGGAAACCCAGCAAGGCCAGTCTGTTCGGTCTTCTTGGCCTCTCTGTGCAGATTCCTTCTTCTAGGGTATGGGGAGGGCCCTCTCTGGAATGGAGGTCTTATGACCTACTATCAGACAAGGTAGGTCAGAGGATGTCTTTATGACCAGCTCTTACATAGAGAGCCTGGGGAAGGTTGATACTATTTTAGGCTTTATGACTGACTCTGGGGGAGATAGGTTCTGGTTTCTATGACCTGCCTTGGGAAAGAATAAGTCTAGTTTCTTTGGTTAGCCTCGGGGGAGAGTGAGGGGCGGTGAAGAAGAATTCTAGTTTCTGTATCTTGCCTCAAGGGAGAATGAGGGGCAAGACAGGAGGGTAGCAGAAGGTCAGAGAGAAACTTTGCTTCTGAGGTGTTCACTTTGGGGTATTGTTTTCTGAGCCTCAACGGATGGATGGATGGATGGATGGATGAGTGGGTGGATGGGTGGATGGATGGATGGATGGATGGTTGGTTGGTTGGTTGGTTGATTAGGTGGTTGGTTGATTAGGTGGCTGGCAGACAGAGATCCTCTCTCCATTCCCCTTCCTGTATTGGGTAAACCCATATATTGGCTCAGAGGTCTCCTCCACTTGAGTTAAGATTCCCTCTGTGTAGTCCTATTTGTGTTCAGGGCCAAGTGGCAAGAAGAGCAAGGAGTTGATTGTTCAGGAGAAATGCTTTGAACCTCATTCATGCTATCGAGAATAACTGAGCACAGTGAAAGGGTGCCTGCCTGAGGTCAGGACCCAACTGAACTGATACTTTGGGGGAATATGTTGCTGTGAGGGTGGACGTGCAGCCCCTGGCCTCTGATCTCCAGGCATTCCTCTGGGACCAGGTGCCCCCTCTGCCTGCCCAGTTGCACAACCAGAAAGCTGGGGTCGTCCCTAATAGCGCCTTCCCACTTCCTTCTGCCCCGTCAGCCACTGTTTTGTCTGCTGAATGTCTGTCTAGGCCACCCACTTCTCTCCACCCTCATGCCCACCTTGGCCCAGGGATCCTATGCTCAGACCCCAGGGCCTGGCCCCACCAGCCTGTCTGCCTCACCCCTTCCTTCTGCGCCTGCCTGGCCACTCTGGTTTCGGCCCCATCCTCCATCATCGTCGCACAACTGCCAAGGGGCGTCCTCCCATGCTTGTTCCCTGCCATCCTCTGCTGCAGTCCCTTCCCTCTGACTAGTCCTTCAGAAATAGCTCCAGCTCTCAGTTCTCCAGGCGGCCGCCCCCCACCTCCCCTTCTGCACACACGTCGTAGGGTTTTCATTGTTGTGTGTTGGATGCACATAAAGACTCTTTCCTTTTGGATGGCAGGATCCGTGAAGGATGGCACCACATCGGCTTCTGTTTATCACCTGCCACCAAGCTCTGGCACATAGTAGACACTCCAGTTATTTGTTGGATGGATGGAGAATGGCTGCTTGCGTGTTAATTGTAGCCAGATTCCACTGATCACACCGCCCAGGGTCCACCCCCATGGTTTCCAGCCTCTTCTCAGAGCCTGCCCTAAGCCGGGGAGCCTGGAACCAATCCCTGGCCTCTTGTGGGTGTTGGGTTCTCGCACCTCCTGGGTCCACGACCACTTCCTGTCCTGTGCTCCTGGGTCAGCCAAGCCTGGGGTTTGAGGCCTGGCCTGTGGGGGATCTCGAGGGAGGAAGGGCTCGCTCAGAAGCATGCTATGGAATGGAAGAATGAAATTGTTGAGGATTTGTCTGTCAGCTGCTAGACAGTCTAACAGGGTCCCTGTCAAAGTAGAGTATGTCCCAGGGAGGCTTCCAGGGTGAAGGTAAGTTTGGAAACCAGGTCAAACGTAGAAGGGAGGAGGAGCCATGGAGAGGTGGGGGGAGCGGGGACTCTGGATCAAATGGCTTTTGAGCCTACACCCCTGATCTGGGCCCCAGAGAGAGCCCGAGGCCAGGGGCTGTGGTGGCTGGGTGGGCACAGGCGGGCACGGATGGCAGCAGGTGTCAGGCCAAGCAGACATCCCTGGGAGCCATATATCTTCTGGGGCTCTCCGGGGTCCTGATGTCCTCAGTGCCGTGCCCACGAAGATGATAGAAATGCCGGTCATAGGCAGCTCAGGGCTTGGAAGCCACCACTGTCTGCCTGTGTTGGGGTTTTACCCCTGGCTGGGAACCCTGCTGCGGGCAGGGGCGGGCTCTTGGGCTGTAAGGAGGGCTGCAAAGATGTTCTGGTCAGGCAGGCTCTGTCTGCAACCTGTGGGGGGCACCCAGGAGGCCCCAGAGTGGTGATTCTAGGTCATCTCCTGCAACATCCAGAGACAGGAGCGGTATTTATAGCAGCCAGCAGCCACCGAGGGTGGAGAAGTCAGCATGAGCTCTGACGCAGGCTGACCCCCCTTGGGTCCCCTAGCTCTTGCCAACTCCTTCACTGCCACCCCCACTCCAGATAAGCAGGGACAGACCGAGCCTGCTGAGGAAGCAGGCATTGTCACATTGCTTCCCCAAGCCCTGGAGGAGACAAGGTGCTACTTTCTGCCCAGCAGGGGACCCGGTCTCGCCAGGACCTTGTCTGGCTTGATGGCCCCAGCTGGGCATCCCATTAACACTCAGCGCCGGGGCCGTCCTGCTCTCCCTTGTCTGTTGTCTCAGCTCCTTCATTGAAAGGTTCGTCCCCTGGAGCTAGGGCAGCTTCGCTGACCTCCCTCGGGCTGACTGGGCCAGTGAGAGGCAAGCCTCGTGGTGGCTGCAGGTAGTTGAGGGCCCCAGCCCCGGGCCGGTGGAGATGAGGCTGCCAACTGCCCATTATCTCCCTGCGGTGCCTCATGGAGTGGAGCTGGAGGGAGCAGTCCCCACCTGTGGTCATCTGGGCTGTCCAGCCATACCCAGGAAGCAGACCAAGAGGCACTGCCACAGACGTGACAGGGTGGCAAGACTGGGGCCCCAGGCTCCCTAGGGTGAGTCCCTTGGGAAGGAAAGTGATGCCAAACTCAGGTCAGAGGTCAAGCAAGCTGGGCCCCTGCTCTGCTGGCCCTCACCTGCCCAGAGCAGGTGGGTAGTGGGTCCTACCCAGGCAGGCGGAAGGCTGAGCTTACCAGGGGTCTGAGGGGGTTGTTGCCCCCATCTGGAGGCCCCGCGCTCCCTTCCTTGCCCCCACTCCCATTTCCAGCCTCCAAGCAGAGAAGCAGGTGGAGGCCAAGGTCTCCTCCTTGGGACCCTCCGGTGTAACAGAGACGGTGAGGCACACGCACCAGAAACCCACAGGAAAGTGGGCCACCAACTCAACTGATCCGCGTAGGTCAATCACCCGGGGCGGGGCGTAAGGCCACCTGGGGACAGGCACCCAAGCAGGCCTCCGAGGCCTCCAGGGAGGAGCACCCGAAGCCAGTGGGGCCCTCTGGAGAGGAAGAAACACCCGGGCACAGGGTGCACTCAGGGGTGAGCGGGTGGGTGGGCGTGGCTGGCAGGGATGGGGTGGACGTGGTGGAGGGTCTGGGTGCTTGGGCAGGGCCCTGGTGGGTGGGGTGTGGTTGGTGGAGAGCTTTATAGTTAATGTTTGGGAGTGTTAATTTTATTTCAAAGGCATTTAGGAGGCATCATATGCTATTGAGTAGGGGGCTGATTGAATTAAAACTGCATGTTACCCAGTGCCTCCTCCAAGCCAGAGCCTGCTCTCAACACTTGACAACTTTTAACTCCCGTCGCCCTCCCAGCAGCCCTGCGAGGGAGGCACTGTCATCATCATCATGCTGTTTTGCAGACAGGAGATGGGAGCAGCTTCATTCCCGGAAGTGGCTAGCCCCTGCATTGGACATCAAAGGTTGGAGCTCTATGGGCGCCTGAGTAAATCGAGGCACTAGGACCAAAACCGTCTAGCCTCATCCTCCTCCCAGGTCAGAGGCCCTGCTGAGCCTGGCCCCTTCCTAGGGGCTTTGTTATCAGGCCCAGCTTTGTCATGCCTGGAGGGTGGGTTAGAACGGGGAGGTCTGAAGGATAGGCCCTGGCTCGGAGCTCCTGGGCCAGTGTCTTCTTTTGTGGTCCCTTCTACCCTCCTTTCAGGCAAGGGGGGAGACGTGTGCTGGTTGCATGAGCTCAGGGCTTGTATGGAGTCTCTCCCCTTGGCCATCCTGCAAGCAGAACTCTGAAAGTCAAGGCCAGAATGGACCTGAGAGCTCATCCCGTCCAGTGGCTTTCAGACTTTGTTTTTTGAGTCGGGGATCTCACACTCTCACCTAGACTAGCATGCCCTGACCACATCCTTGACTTCCTGGACTCAGGCGATCCCTCCACCTCAACTTCCTGAGTAGCTGGGACTATAGGCATGAACCACTGTGCCCAGCTAATTTTTTGATTTTTTTTGTTGTTAGTTTTTTGTAGAGACGAGGTCGCTATGTTGCTCAGGCTTGTCTTGAACTTCTGGGCTCGAGCAATCTTCCTGCCTCAGCCTTCCAAAGTGCTGGGATTATAGGCATGAGCCACCTCACCCAGCAGCTTTCAGATGTTTTTAAGCATGGAAACTGCTTCATTCAAGCAGTGTCACAAGGAAGCCTGATGTGTAAAGCAGCTGATGAACTGCTCTAATTGCCGTGGCCTGCAAGCCCCCTGGAAGCCTGCCTGCTGTGGTCACCTCCCCTCATCAAGGGTCCCTGAGGTCATCCAGAAACCCACTCTGAAGAGTGCTGAGGGACAGGAAGGGCACAGAAGGAGAGGAGGGCCAAAGAGGGAGGAGACTGGCATGCCGCCTGTGTGTTGTTGCTGGCAGCAGATATCACTGCCTTCTCCAGTCTCCATGGGGCCAAGGGACGCCAGCCCTTCCTGTCCCATCTAGGGCTTGCAACCCTCCTCCCCTGGGGAAAGACTCCTGTTACGCAGTCACTCGATCCCTGCATGCTTCCTAGGTGCCTGGGGAATGGGTGAAGTGAAACCCAATAGTCTGAGCGGCTGGCCTGTGCCCTAGATGGCCGTGTGCACGGGGAGGTGGCCCACGGAACCTCTGAGAGTCTGAGCAGCATGCACCCAAGCAGGCCAGGCCCTGAGGGCCAGCCCATAGCCTGAGGAGGCAGCGGACGGTGGCTCAGGGTACGCTGGGCAAGGGGGGCCTCCAGGGGGCAGGTGTCAACCTAGGTGTGCCCACTTAGCATCTCATTAACAGCCTCATGAGGGGGCCCCTCATGAAGTGGAAGGTGCTAATTCCTCTCCGAGGTGTTGAGGTGTTTCCAGCTCCAGGATGAGTCCCCTCTCAAGGAAGCTCTGCAGAGCTCTGGGATTCCTGCTGGGAGCTGGTGAACTACCTCGCAGGGGGGCCTTCTGGGGAGCAGCTCCTAGCTCCAGGAGAGGGGGCGGCCCTGGGGGAATGGACTGGGCGGAGCGAGAGGAATGCTAGAAGGGCAGCCAAGCTGGGCCCCTTGACCCTGGGGCATCCTGAATCTGAGCTGGGAAGGGGCCCACTGTGCGACATCCTGAAACTCAGACACACAGGCAGGAGACGCAGGCATCGCTGCAGGAACTCGGACTTTAGAGCGTTCTAGAGCCTCGTGGTCCAAGCTGTCCTGTGGGGTGGTGATTCCCCTCCCAAAGCATGTTGTGGATGAAAAGGGGCGGTGCCAGTGTGGGCAGGCAGGAGTTCTGGGAGATGCCATCATTCCTGCCCAGAAGGTAGGTCAGAAGATCGCGTAGGTTAGAGGGTGAAGGCAGGTGAGGGTCAGCCTGGTCACCTGCTTGGAGGGTTGACTGAGACCTCGGAGAGTCACCGGCCCTGCCATGCAGGAGCAGGTGCTGGATGCAGTGAGCAGGCTCTGCACACACTGGGGAGAGATGATTAATAAATCATCATGACAACAGCAAGTACTTTCTGTGAGCTGAGTGCTTCATGTGCGTATTTCATTTACTCATGACTCCCTGGGAAATGAATACCTTCATCGTCCCATTTTGCAGATGAGGAAACTAAGGCTCAGAGAAGTATGGGTCACAGGCTACTAGAAGTGGTGGAACCAAGACTCAAACCCAGGGCTGTTGGCCGGGTATAGTGGCTCACTCCTGTAATCCCAGCACTTTGGGAGACCGAGGTGAGAGGATTGCCTGAGCCCATGGGTTCAAGACCAGCCTGGGTCACTTGGTGAGACCTCATCTCTACAATAAATCAAGAAAAATTAGCCGGACGTGGTGGCACATACCTGTAGTTCTAGCTACTTGGAAGACTGAGGCGGAAGGATCACCTGAGCCCAGCAGGTTGAGGCTGCGGTGGCTGTGAGTGTGCCACTGCCCTCCAGCCTGGGTGATAGAGTGAAACTCTGATTCAAAAATAAAAAAACAGGCAGGGTTCGGTGGCTCAGCCTGTAATCCCGTGCTTTGGGAGGCCGAGGTGAGTGGATTGCCTGAGCCCGCGGGTTCGAAACCTGCCTGGGCAACTTGGTGGGCCCTTATCTCTACAATAAATAAAAAATTAGCCAGGCATGGTAGCGCGCGCCTCTAGTTCCAGTTATTTGGAAGGCTGAGGCAGAAGGATCGCCGGAGCCCAGCAGGCGAGGCTGCGGTGGCTGGGAGTGGCCACTGCACTCCAGTCTGGGTGACAGAGTGAGACTTCAACTCAAATAATAATAATAATAATAAAAAAAAATAAAAAATAAAAAAACAAAAATCCCAGGGTTGTGCCCTCCAGGGCCAGAGGGTAAGCCTTGGTCGGTTCACTGGATGCCACCCTCCAGGTCAACACCTCTGAGAAAGGAGGGTTCTGGGGAGAACGAGGTACAGACATGTCAGAGCACGAGGGGAGTGAGAACACAGGGGCAGTGTGGAAAGGGAGCCAGGGATGGGTGCCAGCAGCCTGCCTGGCTGTACCCTTCCCCACACAGAGGCAGGAGAAATGGCCCCGTGCCACCCAGTGCAGGCACTGTCAGCCTGGGCCAAGAGGGCTTGGAGGGCAGAGGCCAGTGCCACCGCCTGTCTGGGGTGCTCCAGGCCACCTCAGTCCCCGGCACTGGAAGGAGTGTGGGACATGGACAGGTCCTGAGTTTCCAGAAAACAGCCTCCAAGGAAGAGTCCAGAAGCCAAACCTGGCCCGGCCCGAGCCTGGGGACTCCCTCCACTACTGGAAACATACATTGGAGCCCAGGACGGAACGGGTATGGTCCAGGAGGAGAGGCTGAGGGAGGCTGGGGGCGGAAGGAAGACCCTTCCTGGCTGTCAGGAAAGGGTCCTGCTGCCCTCCCGGGACCTCCCTTCCCATTCCCCAGCAGCCAGCCACCCTTCCAGAACAACCAGCAGGAAACAAAAGGCCCCAATTGATTCCCAGGGAGTTGGCTGGTGTCAGTAGCAGGGCTGGTGGCAGATGGCGAATTCTGTTCATTGTAGACGAGTGGAAAATAATTAGTGTGAGAACAAGGAGCCGGGCCGCGATAAATGGTGCCCTGGGGAAGACTCCTGGGAGGGCTGGAGCTGGGCTGGAGCTCATGCCCGGCTCTGGTGCCTACAAGCTGAGTGACTTTGGCCAAATAACTTTACCTCTCTGGGTCTCAGTTTCCTCATCCATTAAATGGGGATAAGAGGGTTGTTAAAAGGATTACATTAAAGTAGGTAATCTTGTGAACTGCTTGCTATGGTATCCAGCATATAGTAAATGCTATGTAAGCATTTAAAAAAAATAAGCCCATGTTTGAATAATTGTTGGCTTTGGCCCAAGATGGCTGTAGGCATCATCCCAAGTGGCCTTTTTGTCCTCTTCCTGAGCTCTGTGCCTGGCTCCCCGATTGCTCTCTTGCAGGGAGGAGTCTCGAGCCAACATGACATCCGTGTTCCAGAGAAAATATAGCAGGTAGACCTGGCTTCAAACCCGACTTGGCCACTCACCCACCAGGTCCCTTTACCTCTCGGCGTCTCAGTTTTCCCACCTATGACTTGAGAACGGCCAGACCCACCCACAGGGTGGCAGTGAGGATCACGGTGTGGCTGGCATGGAGACTGAGGGTGGAGGGGGCACCTCCCTTGGTCCTTCCAGGCCATCTTGGGGGAGGGTGGGGCTGCTTGTTAGCCTGAGACCCAGGGTAGCAGTGGGAGGGCACACATGTCCGTGGCCTCCCACTCCTGCCCCCGACTGCACCGGCACTCGGCTTCATCGCTGGGCCTGGGCGTGTGAGGACCCATCTCCTGCTGAGAGCCGGCCCTGGGCAGGCTGGCACTGCCTTCTGCTCCAGCACAGCTGATGTGTGAAAAGTAGCAGCTTTCAGGGCCCTAACTTGGGCTGCACATACCCGGGCACAGGCTGGGCTGGTGGCGCACGTGGCCCCAGCCCACTTGTGCTTTCTCTCTGTCATCTCCCCTGTGACCTTCCCCTTTCCTGTGCTCTCAGAGGCCAGCCCCTCGGTCGCTCCTGGTGGGCTGCAGACCTGGGAAGAAGGGGAAGGTCCCGCAGCCCTGGGAACTTGGGTGGGACGTGTGGGTCTTTCTGTCTGTGTGTGTGTGAGAATAAGGAGTCAGACTGACGGAGGCAGAGAGGGCTTTTTTCCTTGCAAGTAACTCAGGGCAGCTGCTGGAAATCTCAGCTCTGCCACATTCTCACGAGAGTCTTCAGGCAGATCGTATTGCCTCTCTGAACCTCGGTTTCCTGATCTGGAGAGCTAGGATGATACCCCTCCAGCCTGATAAGGCTATGGTGAGATGTCACACAAAGGGTTTCTGCACTGTACCCTCTCCCGGTTCTACGCCTACTCCGGGGAACTCCTCAGGGCTCGGTTTTCCTCATCTGCAGAATGGGGCCAGCACTGTCCCATGTGGTGGTGTGATTGTGAGTCTGGAGCCAGATGAAGACCCAGAGACCTCCCCTGTCTATAAGGGGAGGCTTGAAGCCAGCCACTGGGTTCAGAAACAGGCATTTAACAGAATCATGTTCCTCAGAAGCAGCGTGTCAGGGTCAAGACACAGGCTCTGGAACTAGGCTGCGTGGCCGTGGGCAAGTCCCTTCAGCTCTACTGCAGAACTGTCGCAAGGAATGGAGGAGTCCATGTTTGCAAAGGGCTTAGTAAGGGCCGGGACACTGTATGTTAGAAGGACCAAAACAGGCAGGCACAGTGGCTCACTCCTGTGTTCCCGGCACTTTGGGAAGCCAAGGTGGGAGGATCCCTTGAGGCCAGGAGTTTGAGACCAGCCTCGGTAACATAGTAAGACCCTATTTCTCCAATACAAAAATTATATATATATACTTTTTTTTTTTTTTTTGAGTTGGAGTCTCACTCTGTCGTCCAGACTGGAGTGCAGTGGCTGCTCCCGGCCACCTCAGCCTCAACCTGCTAGGCTCCGGTGATCCTTCCGCCTTCACCTTCCAAGTAGCTGGAACCACAGGCACTTGCTACCATGCCCGGCTAATTTTTTAATTTATTGTAGAGATGAGGTCTCACCAAGTTGCCCAGGCAGATCTCGAACCCATGGGCTCAGGCAATCCACTCACCTCAGCCTCCCAAAGCACGGGATTACAGGCTGAGCCACCGAGCCCGGCCTACTTTTTTTTTTTTTAAAGAAGGGCCAAAACAGCCCAGTCCCATCTTAGAGGTGAACTGAACTCCCTCTCCCCTCAGCATCCTGGGACTCCACCTTGCTGCATCACAGAATGACCCTGGTCACTATGCCGATCCCTCCATCTGCTCTCTGGCCAATTTTAAGCCAGTGCAGAGAGGTTAACTGGCTCACACAGTCACGCTCCGCAGAGCGGTAGGGCTGCAAGGTCACTGCCACCAAAGCCTGTGCTAGAGAGAGTGGACTGTTCACAGGCCACCTTGGCCAGGCTGCGAGCTTGGAAAGCTGGCCTCCCCTGGGAAGTGTCTCTGAACCAACGCCCCTACTGGGCAGGGGTACTCCATTTGCCCTGCATGCTGCTGGGGCCCCGTCTCACTATGGTTAGTTCCCCAAAATCACAGCCCTCCCTCCCGACTAGACATGCTCCAGGGCCCACTATTGTCATACTCAGAATCAAACAGCCTGAGAAGGCATGTAGGCAGCCGGCATCCTGATGTGCCTTCCAATTCCAAAGCCCTTTCACGTGGGAACCCCATCCTTCATGGAAATAGGAGTCCTGGGTGCTCCTGTCAGGATCAAAAACTCCTGCAGAGATGCAAGAACCCTTACAGACATGCCAGTTTCCCCTTTTCCTTTGGCTACCAGGAAGTTCAGTGTCTAGTGATGGTTTTACATTCAGCAACTCTGAGGGTCCTCATGGCTCACCCATGTGCAGGGGCTTCATCCTCCCAGCCTTCTCTTTTGGCTGAATGAGACCTAGAAGAGCGTCCTGGGCATGCTGCTTTTGGTCCAGGACCAGGCAGTTCTAGGGTGTGGTTGAACCTGCCCAGCAGGCAGAAGTAAATGGGCCCCGGGGAAGGTGGCTCTGGGTCCAAGAGTCTCCTCTCCTTCGCCAGACTGGCTACAGAGCGATAGGGATGCCACCACACAGGAGGCCTGTGAGCCAGCCATGGACGAAGACCCACAGATTTCTCTCCAGTGAGGGAGTACATAAGAAATTTGCTGGCTTCAAGGAGGGTCAGGCAACCTCAAGCAAGAGCCTGAAAGAGAGGATCTCAGCCCAGACTCCCTGGGGTGATGCTCTGGTTTTTGTTTTTTATTGAGACTAGGCCTCACTATGTTGCCCAGCCTGGTCTCGAGCTCCTGGCCTCAAGTGATCCTCCTGCCTCGGCCTCCCAAAGTGCTGGGTTACAGGCAGGAGCCACCACGACTGACTCTCTGTTAATGGTAGTGTTTCCGCTGGAGCTTGAGTGGGGTGTTCTGTGAGGTTGGAGAAGGGAGTGGGCTGGCTTAGGGGTTCTGGGGCTGTGTGGTGACGCTGCAGGGGTGGACATCATGGGAAAAGCTTGAACCCTCTGTGTCCTGTCTGACCCTGCATCTTCTCTCCTATGGAGGGGTGGTGGATCTGTTCTGAGTGTCCCTCTGATTCTGGCCTTCCTACACTGAGTGTGGGCTTCAGAGACAGCAGGAATGCCTCCTGCCTGCTCAGCTTCTTGCTCCCTGGATGGTGTCGGGGCAGAGCCTGAGTCTCAATCTCCTCGTTCTTGAATAATACCAAAGGCAGTGGCTGTATTTGCTGAGCGCTTACTATGTGGCAGGTGCTGTTTTAAGTTTATGACTCATTTAACCCTTGTGATAATTCTGAGCAGCTACTCTTCTTGTCCTCATTTTTAAAATTTTCATTTTCATTTTTCAAGTCAAGATTTCATTCCGTCACCCAGGCTGCAGTGCAGTAGCACGATCGCGGCTCACCGCAGCCTCGACCTCCTGTGCTCAGGTGATCTTCCTGCCTCAGTCTCCCAACAGCTAGGATTACAGGCGCATGCCACCAATGCCTGGCTAATTTTTTGATTTTTTTTTTGTAGAGATGAGGTCTTGCTATGTTGCCTAGGCTGCTCTCAAACTCCTGGGCTCAAGCAGTCTCCTGCCTTGGCCTCTCAAAGCGCTGGGATTACAGGTGTGAGCCACTGCACGCAGCCTTATTCCCATTTTAGAGGTGAGGAAACTGAGGCACAGAGCGGCTGAGTGACTTGTCCAAGGTCACACAGCCAGTAAGTGGCAGAGCCAAGATGCAGGTGCAGTCTGTTTTTAGAGCATATGCTCTTAACCACCCCTCACTTTTTGTGGATTGCTGCCTCCATGACTGAAGGCAGTTAGTTTGGGACTTGGGGCACAGGAAGTGCTCAGCTGGTGTCAGGCAGATCCCCTGGGCCCGGGTGCCTAAGGCCACCTCTGGCCAGGTAGGAAATGTCCTGGGCTAGTCGTGCCCCGAGATGGGGCTCCCTAGTGTCTTGTCCTGCTTCCTGTCAGCCTGCCGGTGCCCTGACCCCACCACAGGCAAGCAAGGTGACCTCTGTCTCCTGCAAGTCTACCTGGAGGACTGAGGGGGTGCCTCCTCCCTCCCCCCAAGAGTTCTCAAATCCCTGTGTGCTGGGGGCCCTTCTGCTGAGGGGCTCTGCTCCTTGAAACCTGCCCTTAGGACTAGGGAGTGAGGCCCAACCTGGTGGGTTCCCCGGGCGGGGCTTGTACTGCTCATTCCAGTCCCTTCCAACAGGCAGGAGGCTGTCCTGGGTACCAGCAGCATTGTCCAGAGCCCTGGCGCCAGTCATGGGTCGCATCACAAGAGGCTGGGGCCCTGTGGGTGTAGCAACTACTAAGGGCAGATCCTTGGAGTGTGCAGGGACTGACGCAAAACCTTTTATTTATTTATTTTTTGAGTTGGGGTCTGTCTCCCAGGCTGGAGTACAGTGGTGTGATCACAGCTCACAGCAACCTCGACCTCCTGGGCTCAAGTGATCCTTCCACCTCAGCCTCCCGAGTAGCTGGGACTGCTCACCTGTCTAATTTTTTTTTTTTTTTTGAGTTGGAGTCTCACTCTGTTGCCCAGGCTGAAGTGAAGTGGCACGCTCATGGCCACCATATCCTCGACCTGCTGGGCTCCGGCGATCCTTCCGCCTCAGCCTTCCAAGTAACTGGAATTACAGGCGCTGCTACCACGCCTGGCTAATTTTTTGATTTATTGTAGAGATGAGGTCTCACCAAGTTGCCCAGGTGGGTCTCAAACCCGCAGGCTCAGGCAATCCACTGGCCTCGGTGCCCTGTGCTTTGGCCTCCCAAAGTGCTGGAATTTCAGACTGAGCCTCCAAGCCTGGCCCTGGCTAATTTATTTTATTTTATTTTATTTTTTGTACAGACAAGTTTTCACTCTGTTGCCCAGGCTGGCCTCGAACCCCTGGGCTCAAGCAATACTCCTGCCTTGGTCTCCCAAAGTGCTGGGATTCCAGGCGTGAGTCACCACACCCGACCCACAAAGCCCCTTTAATCACCTCAGTCCATTCTGGCCACCCCTTGTAAGGAATGTAGTCAGCCCCACCTTGTAGAGGAAGAACCCAAAGCCCGGAACAGCTGGGATGACCAGAGGAGGAGAAGGTTCCTCCTGCACGTCAGGAAGGCCCAGGGGTGGGAGCCCGTCTGCAGGCAGGAAGGGAGGGGTGTTTCCCCAGAAGGGAGGGCCGTGAGCTTGAGAGGGAAGGAGCCGCTGTGGGCCATGTGACAGGGTGTGGCTGCCCAAGGGGGATGGAGAGGTGGTCTGGGGTGGGGCCGAGGGGCTGGAGGCCAACAATACCATTCTCTCTAGAGGGGTGCAAAGATGGATGAAAAGATGGCCGCTGCCAGACCCTGGCCCCTGGACTCTCGGTGGAGCTGGGGCAGGGCTAGGCTCTGAGGAGTCAGCAAGCCAATTGTAAGACAGTGTGACAGTGTCACGTGGGGGTGAGGGGTCCGGCCTGTTCCTAAGAGGAAGGTGGGGTGGACGGGGCTGTTAGGAAGGGCTTCAGAGAGGAGGTGACTTTGCCGGGTCTAGAAAGACAAGTTGGATTTTGCCTGTCAGGAGACCTGGAGTGACACCTGATGGGGCGATTTTAGGGAGCAGCACTTTGGGGGGAGGGCTGTTGAGAAAGGAGGGTGGGGCAATGTAAGGAGGGCTGGCACTGGATCTCTGAGGGCTGGGGAGTGTGTTCCTGCCCAGGGGAAGAGGAATGCACGGATTCAGGAGCCAGGCACGTGCCCTGTGCACAGCCTGCCGGTGACAGAGCCCTTAGCTACATGCCTTGGACCTGGTCCTGCAGGCCACAGCGACACAGAAGGTTTTTAAAGGAGGAGCAGCATGTGCATTTTAAGAATGTTTTGCATCTTTTGAAAGAGGCCCTCCCAGAATGGTGAACGCTTAACCCGGGGGGCCTGAATCACCAGCTGGGAAATGGGGCCATGTGGGTGGGGGAAGAAGGAGGCTCCCTGGGGCCGCCTGTCATTCCATCCATGTGAGGGGGCCGCTGGCACTCCATCACACCTGGCTGGGCTGGCGGCCCAACCACAGGCAGGAGGAGCCCCTGCAGTGCCTCGTGCCCCTGCTGGAGGAGGCACCCGCCTGCCCTGGAAGCCCCCAGGAGGGAGGCTGTGCCCACCCCCACGCCCACTGTGGTTGTTGGAGGGCCCCACTCCTTGCCCCCGGGGAGGAGAGGCAGGGGAGGTGCTTTGTGGTGGCCCCAGACCAGGAAGTAGCCTCTGCCCGCCCCCCTCTGAGACATTTCCTCCAGATGAAATCACATCCCCAGCAGGGGAACAGGCCCCCATTGTGATGGGCTGGGGTCTCCAGAGAAAGGGTGCCTTTCAGGCCCTTAAAAATAGCAGCCCTGGGATTTATGAATTGGCACAGAGATTGGAATGGCCTCCCCAATCCCCACCCCCCCATGTAGCACAGGCCTTGCCACCCCCACCCCAGACCATGACCTGTTGGTGACCAGCTGGAGAATCCGCTAGCACAGGCGGGGAGGGGCAGCTGGTCTGGCAGGGGGTTCCGTGCACTCCTTCCCCTCGCCCGCCCCGCGGAGAGGGGCTTTGGCATTTACCCAGTACGCCTAGGGCCTCTGCAGACCTCCTCTCCGGTGCTCCTCACCAGAACTTTAGGATCTCTTACAAATGAGGACACTGAGGCACAACGAGTAAGTCACACAGTTGATGGGTGGTAGAGCCCAGGCTCAAAGCCAGGCAGCCTAGGTCTGGGCTCCCAACACTGTGCCTAGGACCGTGTTTGGGGGGCTGGCCCCAGATGCAGGCCTGTCACAGGGCACCTGGTGGAGTCAGCCCGCAGCAGCCCCGCTGTGTGGTCGAGGTGGACAATGATGCCCACCTTGGTGACTGGCCTCAGGCTGATCGCCCCTGGGCTGGGGGCAGAGGCTGCCACTGGCTGGATCCCTCCCGTGTCTCGACAGCCCTGTGGCCACCACTGCAGTGTCCGAGTCAGCTCAGCTC
>NW_007064586.1:0-3465 GCF_000164805.1 Carlito syrichta | reverse complement strand
GGGGGGTGGGGGGGGCAGCACAGTGTGGGTAGAGAAGGGGGGCCCGGCGTGTGCGTGTAAGCTGAAGGAGTGCGGCATTCTAGGCTCCACGGGTAAAGAGTGGATGTGAGAGGAAGGACCCCCGGGGTGACTGGGAGGGCTGCCTTGGACCTGAGAACGAGAGATGTTCCGAGCTGCTTGGCAGAGCAGGGTGGCAGGCCTGGTCAGGCTGGACCCTCACCTGCCTGCCACCTCTCGGGGCAGCCCTGCCCCCTCCTCATCCCCCATCTGGCCTGATCAGAGCTGGATGTGGAGTTACAGCACCATGCTGGCCCCAACTTAGACTCACTCCGTTGCATTCGTGCAAGGGGCTCCAGGCTGCCCCACAGCCCCCTGAGCCCAACCCCACGCCCCACCTTACCCTCTGTAAGCCACCTGGAGATGGGAGGGAACGGCGACACCAGCTGCTGGCAGCACTGTCCTGCCCCAGCCCTGCTGCCCCCGCGGGGCCCCAGCACCCCCATGTCCCACCCGAAGCTGGTGCTGTCAGCCGCTGGCCAAAGGCGCTGCTGCAGCCCCAGCCCCCCGCCGCGCGGACCCCAGCTATCAGCTCCCTCGCCCTCCACCCTTCTGCCTTCTTCCCAGAATCCGAGCTCCTCCTTGGAGAGAGAGTGGGATGATGTCACTTCCTGAGGGCGGGGGTGGGGGGGAGGAGTAGGCACGACCCCGGCAGGCCAGCCCGCCAGGCCGCCAGCGTGGGGAGCAGCCCTGGCAACAGCTGGATGAAGCGGCCGCACGGGGGAGAGGGAGACGGGCAATGCTGGACATGCCAGCCAGCCACCCGGCCCCATGCCCTCTCACCCACCCCGAGGGCCGTGGCCCCTGGCCAGGGAAGACTTGGCCGCTTCCTTCTCGAATGATGCCTTCTCCTCAGACTCACACTTTCCCTGGAGCCATCGTTGGGGAGAGGAGGACCGGCCGCCCGCCCCTGGACCAGGTGCCTTGTAAGCCTCTACCGGCCTGGGGGCGGCTGCCCACCCATGGGGTGCCCAGCGCCTGCAGCAGGGCTCCCTCTGCATATCCAGTGGGGGGCTGCCCGGAGCCCCTCACAGGCCCCAGGCCCCGTGGGGAGCCCACCACCCACACTGCTGCCTCCTCCCAGGGGCTCTAAGGAGCGCGGGCCTGGGTGCCTGGGCTCTCCTCTGCTAGCCTGCTTGTGGCTGATTGGAATTCAGCTACTTCTGAGAGTTGCGAACTGGGCGTGACTGAGGGTGGACGTGGGAGGTGTGGTTGGAGAGGTGGTTAACTGCAGGGCTTGTCCCGGTCTTCAGTGGTGTAGACAGGCAGCATCCCAGCCGTGCTTCTGAGCCGATGCCTCAGCCACACTCATCGGGTTCTGTGTGCCGGGGCCACACCAAGTCATGGAGCACGCTCCCGGGTTCCAGCAAAGCCCCACTCAGCACGTGCTGACAGGACACCTGCTCCGAGCTGGCGCTTCTGGCCTTACCACACATGTGCCCTTGCCTCCTCCTCCCCGCCTCAGCCTTCCTCCTGCCCTGCCAGGCTTTGTGCTGAGAGACAGGCTCATTCTCGGTCTGGGAAGCCCCTAGCCAGATCCCAAGGACTGTGTGCGCCGGGCCAGGTCTTCCTGTGGAAAGACAGTGAGGGAGCTGAGGGTCCCACTGATCCCATATGGGAGGAAAGAAGGGGTGAGCCTAGGTCTTTAATGGGGCTGGACAGTGAATGTTGGGGTAACCCCAGGCAGAGGCTGATCCGCAGGGGCCAGTGCCAGTCTTGGGGGCCAGGAGAGACCTCAGGGGTAAGGCTGAAGCCATGTCCTGCTGCTAAGGTTATTTGTGTTGGCTCCCGCCCAGGGGTGGGTCAGCGTTTCCAGTGTCGTGAAGGTCCCCGGGCCACGGGACATGGGACTTGCAGTTGGCACCAGAGAGACCGGGGATGCGGGGCCCTGGGTCTGCCACCCGCTCAGGCAGCTACAGGGCCCTCTGCTTGCTTCCAGGGGGTGAGCGCCAGGCCCGCTGAGCCTCTGCAGAGCCGCCAGCCATGCCCGGGATCGTGGTGTTCCGGCGGCGCTGGTCTGTGGGCAGCGATGACCTCGTCCTGCCTGCCATCTTCCTCTTCCTCCTGCACACCACCTGGTGAGTCTCTGGGGCTGGGGCCACAGGCCTCGGGTTTGGGGAGAAGGGCCTGGAAGGCAGCTTCCCGGCTATCTGTCTTTCTTGCCTGGGCCGAGTCCTGACCCTACCATGCTCCTGGCTCCCAGGAGGAGGTGCTGACACATCGAGTCCCTGAGGGCCACACCCACACGGAGCCCAGAGACCCCTACCACCACCGCGGGACCTGACCCCAGCCCGGGTGGAAAGGCTGCTGCTGCCTCCCCAGGGCCGCCCACTGGGCTCCCTGCTCTTGCTTCCCCGTTCCTGAGTCTCTTGCTGGCCACCTGGGCCCTTGGAGGCATCCAGGGCCATGCAGCCGGTGGTCTCTCATGGGGGAAGCACTCCCACTGAGTCCAGGCTGGGGCGGGGCCTGCTGGCTGGGGCCAGCCCGGGTGCAGGGGCTGCCCAACCTCGCTCACATCGGTGTTTCCATGCCAGGTTTGTGATCCTGTCCGTGGTGCTCTTTGGCCTGGCCTACAACCCGCACGAGGCCTGCTCCCTGAACCTGGTGGACCACGGCCGTGGCTACCTGGGCATTCTACTGAGCTGCATGATCGCCGAGATGGCCATCATCTGGCTGAGCATGCGTGGCGGCATCCTCTACACCGAGCCCCGCGACTCCATGCAGTATGTGCTCTACGTGCGCCTGGGTAAGGGCCATCCGTGGGGGCTGCTTTATGCACCCCCCCCCAATCCCGTCAGCCGGTGCTGACGGGGCACATGCTGTGAACCAGGCCCTGGGCTGGCGCTGGGAGCAGCATGACCCGAATCTTTCTGGGCTCGCATTCTAGACCAGGAGCCAGCAAACTGCAACCCGGGGGCCAGCCCAGGCTGTGTTTGCAAATAAAGCTTTATTGGGACTCACTTGTTCTGTTACATGCTGTCTCTGGCTGCTGTGGCACTACAGTGACAGAGCTGAGTAGGGGCTGCCGAGACCGTGGGACCCACGAAGCCCAAGACGTTTGCTCCCTGGACCTTGGCAGAAGTTTGCCAACCCCTGTTCAAAACCACGTGCATCTCTTTAGGGCACATCTGCTTTGTGATCCTTCTCCAAACAGGCCCAGCCCTGCCTGGGGAGCTCCTCAGGGGCCTGAACCCACTCCCCAGAAGATAAGCCTGTGTCCTCCTCTCCCTGGGCTCAGGTCATTCTTAGCAAACACTTCTGTTATACTTCTGTGCATGGTGCTAAGCTCATTTTCCCATGTTAACTCCTAGGGAGAGGTGTTATTAGCCTAATTTTTTATTTGTTTGTTTTGAGTTGGAGTCTCACCCTGTTGCCCAGACTAGAGTGCAGTGGCTGCTCCCGGCCACC
>NW_007064585.1:54223-54645 GCF_000164805.1 Carlito syrichta | reverse complement strand
CCCCCGCGTGAAGGCAAGAACGGTTTTATCTTTTATTGGTGACAAAACGCTCAAAACAAATCGATCGAAACCAAAAGTTACATTGCCGTGGTACAGGTGCTCCCCGATCCGTAAACTCGAGAGTAACTGCGGCTGCGGGGTGGAGGCCAGCAGGGGCTTGAAGCAGGGGCAGAGCATCCAACGGAAGAGGCGGGGGCCGCGGGCGGGGTCCTGGCGGGAGCCTATCCGGGTCTGCCTCCAGCGGCTACCAAGGAAACCAAAGACCTACAGCAATGGCAATAAATAAGTCCGCGCCGGCGGGGGCCTGTGCGTCCCACCTGTCCCTGCAGAAGCTGGACCCGGAGGCTTTGGGATGAGGGCCGGCCGCAGCCCTCGCGTGGGGGTCGCCCGGCGCTCGGGCGGGCCGATGGCGGTCCGCAGCC
>NW_007064585.1:53362-54203 GCF_000164805.1 Carlito syrichta | reverse complement strand
CGAAGTGGACACCCAGAGCAAAGCTCCTCCGAGGCCGCGTCACAGGGGCGCGTGCCCGCCTCCGTCGCGCCGGCGGGTTTAAAGTTCGTTTCCGGAGGCTGCTCGCATCTCCCAGGTCCACCACTAGCATCTCAGAGACAAACTTAGGAAAGTGTACTTTTCAGAACTCCTTTAAAAGAACCTTTAAAAACAAACAGAAAAACCCAAACACCGTGTTTTCTCGAAACGAAAGCTCTCCGGACACAGGCGGCGTGACCTCGGCGGCTCTGGCGGCCAGACAGACGCGCACTCCGGGCGGGCCCAGCGCGCCGCCGCCTGCGAGGAGCCTGCGCGGGCACAGAAATGCGAAGTTGTTCCTGCTAAAACGTAGTCCCCTTTCAATCAAGAGAAAAGGAAAGAAAAGAGCAGAGGAAAGGGCTACTCTGCGATGAGGGTCTTCCTCCCTGCGCCCTGGCCGCAGCCCCGTGGGACGCCGGCGGCCTCCTGGCGGCGGCTGGGCAGGACTCGCCGGGCTCCGGGCCGGCCCCTCCTCCGCTCCTATGCTCCTCGCCGCGTGCCGGCAGGGGCGCTCCTCGCCTCGGCTCCTCCTGGCCCTCGCTCCTCTCCCTCGCCGGCTGCTCACACAGTGGTGCTTCAGTTTTAGCAGTGGAAAACAGGTATCCGTTTATTTTTATTTTTTATTACCCAGAATAAGATGCTGATGGACTAAGCCACGTAGCTTAGCTCTTCCGCCGCCACCTGTCGGGGAGAAGGGCAGGGGCCGTGAGGCGCCCGAAGCCTGTGCCAGGCGCGCCCTGCCAGGCGCCCGCCCCGCGCCCCCGCCCGCCCCTCCTCACGGCTC
>NW_007064585.1:50292-53104 GCF_000164805.1 Carlito syrichta | reverse complement strand
GGGGCGGGTTTGCTCCAGCAGGGCTTGCCTTCTAGTACTGGGACAGCCCCGTCACCCCGCCGTGCTGGTACGCCCGCTCTCCCTGGTATGTGGAGTCTTGTGACAGGGCCACGTCGATCTGTGATTTAAACTCATCACCAAGGTAACTGTCCTGAAAGAGAAAGTGGGGAAGGGAGCAGTCCGGTCTGAGGGTGCTCACATCCACCTGTTCCCTCATCAGCCCCGAGAAGAGCCACAAAACCTGGTCCTGAAGTGTAACTGGCAGGACCCCATGCTCCTTCTCTGGGCGCAGGGACAGGCCACCCAGATGGCGGACACAAGCCAGCCAGCTGCCCAGGCTCTCCAGGGCAGTGTCATGGGTGGAATGTTCCAGACTTAGGGCCCACCCTGGTGCTGAGACACGTTCAGGTCCCAGGGTGGGTGTGGGTCCCGTGGGCTCACCTGGGACAGTTCTGGCTGGGAGAGGCCAGGCTGGCTCATCTGGGAAGGCTGGCTCATGGAAATGTAGCCCTGTGTCAGAGCAGCCTGTGAGAAGGGCTGCGACGCCACGTCCTGGCTGGCCTGGCTGCTGGGCAGGTTGGTCTGGCTGGGCCCAGGAAGCCCAAATCGGTTCTTCTGGCGTCCCCCACGCCCAGTCTTACCTTTTGGGGTGCCCCGGCCTGAAAGACAGAGCAGGCCAGGGTAACCAGAAAGAGGCCTGAACTTCCCAGACAAGCCGACTTCAGCAGGAGGTGGGACGCTCAGAGCCACAGCCCCGAAGCAATGTGCTGTCCCCGCGGTGACACCTGCCCACGCTCACCTGCAGCGGGCCCGTTGGCTTGTCCAAAGTAGCCGGGTGGTGGCATGGGTGGCATGACCAGGTTGAAGGGGATGGGAATGTTCATGGCAGCCACGTGGCTGGGGCCGGCGCTGATCATGCCAATCTGGTCGTGGGTCTGGAAGTACATATTTGAGGGCCGGCCTGCGAGACACCAGCAGCAGGCATCACCACCTTGACCAAACCCAGCAAGGCCCCACCCCCACCAGTGTTCAGCCGGTGGGCACACATGTCCCGGCACTGCCAGGGCTGGAGTGACCTTTGCTTCAGGGGATTTGCTGCACATCATACCGCCCCAGGATCACCAACCCAGAAAACCACACATCCTCATCATGGAAAATTACACATTCCGATCACATGCCCCCACAAAGCAAGGAGAACCTAACTAAGCTCAATCATGAGGAAACTCAAGTCATGGATCTGGCTGAGGGCAAACCAGGTCCCTGGTGCCCCGGGGGTGGCCTGGGCGCCTGTGAGCACAGAAGGCTGGAAGGTTAGGCCCAGGACACCCTCAGTGACAGGGCGACCTGCTGGCTACGGACCATGGGAGCTTGGCGGAACCTGACCCATGGCAGGAACCTGATGCCCAGGAGCACACTGGGGCACCAAGGAGCTTGCCGATGTGAGAAGTGGGGTTCAGCCACCCTCAAGGCCTAGAAGGACGCGCGCCACTGGGGAAGGTGCCCCTAGGGGTAGGGCTGGGCCTGGAGTCAGAGGCTCCACCCAGGAGACCAGGAAAGCAAGGACCCAAGGCAAGCCACGTGTCCCCACGGCAGGGCATCCACAGCTTTGAGGAGGCCATGTGGCCTGGAGGGAGGCAGACAGTGGGGAGTGCCAATCAGGTCAGACCCAAAGGGCCTGCGGTGTCTACACCCGAGGGAAGTGGGAGCGGCGGCACCCAGCAAGCAGAACTTATTGGAAGGATGCCTTGTTTCTGAAAACCACCAAGGAAATTACTCCGCTTCATATGGAGCACGCGGACAAACAGCCTCTGCCGTTTAGCAGGCTTCTGTGGACTACGGCTCGTGAGACCACCCAAGAAGCGACACAAGTTGCAGACAAGGGAACAGCACAATCCCAGCATAGGGACACGGGGCCAGCCTGGTCTCCTGCAGAGCAACTCACCCTGACTGCTTCGGTCGTAAACCGAGCCTGGGATGATGGCCTCCCGGGCGTCATACATGGCTGTTGTCATGAAGCGGGCTCCCTGCAGAGGTTTCAGACGTGAGGAATTTGTCATTCAACAGAACAAAAGCACTTCCCACGACCTGGTGGCCTGGGGGGCAGCCATGACGGTGGCTGCCATGCGGAGCATGTGCTCTGACCTCATCTGCCCTCCCTCAGCACCCAGAGCACGCAGGCTTGCAGCACAGCAGCCCCAAGTCTGAGCCCCAGAGGCTGCCCACAACTCAGAACCCCAGGAGCCCCAAGGCTGGGCTTGGAGGCCGGGCACAGGGCCTGAGGTTGGTCACCCCACCTCCACCAGAAAGGCCCTCTGTGGGGACGGTCTCAACACGTCACCCTCCTGTGCACATGCCAGCAGAAGGGTCGCCCTCAGCTTGCATGCCACAGCCATGCCTGCCACTGTTGAGAGCAGCACTCTGGAAACGGGGATCCCCAGTCCGTCCTCTGGCCCTGTGGACATGCTCTGTGAGGACTGCAGCCTGGGGGGTTCTCTGCTGGGAGGGTGGGCTAACAGATCCTAACTCCAGTCCCTGGAGCAGGTGGGTTCCATCTTCCCACTGTGGGGTCATGGTGCCCCAAGCCGCAGGGGCCCGGCTCACCGGGTTGATGGTGTTGACGAGCTTGCGTGGCTTGCTGAACTGCATGAGGCTCTCACGTAGGTTGTTGAGGGGGCCCTCCACCAGCACCTTCTGCTCCTTGTAGTAGTTCAGCAAGTGGTTCCACAATGGCTGCTTCGACAGCGCCTTGGGGTTGCCCACAATGATGACACCATACCTGAGGCAAGAGTGCAGTGCTGAGGCCCCCAAGGCC